>NC_077224.1:88805908-89105908 GCF_024763615.1 Phlebotomus papatasi | reverse complement strand
AAAATGATGTTTTAAGGACATTCATCACATGCTGAAAAATTTCCCCTTGCTGTTTTTAGGGTATTTAACTCACTTTTTTTTCCTTTTTGATGCGTATTCTTCCATTCTATCCTCTCTTTTTTTTACATTTTTCCACCTCGTTTGACGTGTGGTGAGCTTTTCACTCATAACTTCATAGCAAAAAGCACTCTCGTGACTTTTTTTTCTGCCCAACTCCTTCAACCAGGGGCCTTAGAACTTGCACAAGGGAAACATTCACAGCTCCCTAGATGGGCTGATAAATTAGCATTGTGGAGAAATGAGGGGGGATCAACAGAGTCGTGAATTTATTCACCTCGAGGTTACGAATCGCAAATGCGTACAAATAATGTGTGACCGCCGCGAGGGTAGATGGAATAAGTGGTGGAAGTAATTTGCATTGAATTGTGAATCATCTGGAAAATAGGGGATCGGAATTTTCAAAGGCAGACTATAAATTGTCATGATAGGGGAAAACGGGGAGTGTTGCAGACACAGTCAGTAAGCAGGGACCTTTAGGGCTCATTTATATACTTTTTTCTACTAACGAAATGGTTAGATTTTAAATCATTCGTATGGCTTTTCGAAATTCGGAGATAGGGTAACATAATCGATCTAAGTCTGACTGAGCCTTGTCTTTTTTCATTTTTTGCAGAATCGTATGCGTTCGCTTGTGATTCTTTTTGTCGTACTGGCCAGTATTTTTCATCTACGCCTTCGTCTTCCTACGCCCATGACGCAATTTTCAACGGCAGATAACCCCACGGCGAAAGTGGGATCATTCTGGACGCGCTTCCTCACTTTTAGCTACCTGCCTGTATTTAACTTTCATCTCCTTCTGCTGCCCACAACACTGAGTTTTGACTGGGGCATGGATGCAATTCCGCGTGTCACGAGTCTCCTGGATCCACGAGCCATTGTGACTGGAGGCTTCTACGTGATACTCAGTCATACAGTTTGGACCTGCACGAAGAGCCTTGTCAATCACGCTACCACGGCTGTTGCCCTTGCGACCTACAGACGGAAAGGTCGTACCCTGAGGAAGAAGGTTCTGCACACGAGCCTTGCAAAGACTGATTGCTTGTGTGCTGTTTGCAAACAGACTCTCAATGTGCGACATTCAAGTTCCTGTCGCGCCATCAACAACAACAACATTCCCGCCGTGCCATGTGCCTGTCGCCTGGACATTCATCCGGCACCTCAGGCCAATATTTCAGCTGCACCACCACGTCACAGCCTGGTGATCCTTTTGGCTGTGGCACTGCTGGTGCTGCCTTTCCTGCCCGCCACCAACATCCTCTTCTACGTTGGTTTTGTCGTGGCTGAACGAATACTCTACCTGCCCAGTGTTGGCATCTGCCTCCTGGCTGGGCTCTCTGCAGGCCACATCCTCGATGCTCCTGCACCTGTCGCAGCACCTACGACTGTTCCGCGAAAAAGGAGTGCGGCATCGCGTCTTCGTGGACAACAGAGACAACGAATGACTGTGACTGTGTTTATTTGTGTGGTCCTCAGTGTCTTTTGCTTAAGGACAGTAATCAGAAATTTTGACTGGCACGACGAAGAGAGTCTCTATCGGAGTGCAATTGATGTGATTCCACCAAAAGGTGAGTCTGCATTTTTTTCTCTTGAAAATTTTTCCACACTTTTTTTTGTATAAATGCGACAAATGGGGCTGTCAGTTGCAGAACTGAAATTTCCCAAGTTTTTTTCCGTGTTGAATGGGAAAAAGAAAAGGAAAGGATGATGACGTGTTAGCTAGGAAGCGAAAGTCTGAAATTCTTTCATTCGAATACTTATTTATTACGTCAGTTACGTGAACAATTTCACCTGTTATAACTAGAACAAACCCCTCAATTCTGAGAAAAGATTAAATACTTTTAACTAATTCAGATGAAGGATGTTTTACAGTGCAAAATATCAAGTTCGTGAAATTAGTGAAAAATTAAATTTTATTTAAAATTGATCAAAGTAACTGAAACTTTAGAATTACAATTTGAGAACAGTTGACAACGCCACTCGCGGAAGAAATTAGTGCCCTCATGCGAAGAAAAAGATTGTCATGTTCTTAGGTATTCGTCTGCTTTCGTTTTATTCGTAATAGTATCTGTTAAAAAAACGAGATGGAAAATGGATCACGAAAAGCATATCCACAGCAGCAAAAGCACGAAATTCTGTGTGAAAAATGTGATTTTCAAGTCGTTTTCCGAAAGTGTTCCAAGTTATTAATAAACCATTAACTAATCCAGAGGTGTTCTAAAACCATTTGAAACCGAACAAACGTCAAATGAAACTTGTACATCAATGGTCAAAACGCTACCTGAATAAACATATTTTGACGTTTATTCGGTTTAAACGGTTTTTGCACACCTCTGAACTAATACATTAATTTGAAAAATGAATTATTCAAAATTAATATTGTTGTTACGATAAATTCTCGCAGAATCTTCCCAAAGATGTCACATAAAACTCCCTAACGATAGTCAAAGGAAAAGGTAGCAAAAGAAAACGTTTGCACGTAAGATTAAAATTCATGCAAGTAACACTTACGATGACGATAACCATTCAAGCTCTAATGAGGCGAAGATAAACTTGGAAAGATGTTTGACATATAGGCTGTCCATAGAGGGCGTAGCCGGGATTTTAGTTAGGGAGTATACACTTGAAATTTTCTCAGTTTATATTCGATGAGCGTATTTTTGAAGTATTATTATCTCAATAATACGTTTTTTTAACGCAAATAACAAGAATGATCTCGAAAAATTGCAGAAAAACTAATTTTAATTCAATTTTTATATTTGATGTTATCGAAAGATTATAAAAATCCTATTTTGCAATTTTAAACTTTAAGAAAATCACTTAGGAAATGTTCTTGACAATAGTGAATACATTGTGTTCCTTAATTTATTTCTTCACCGATTTTAATGGTTTTAGCGAGCTTACACAAACCTTCAAAAACGTTCTCAGTGATTTAAAGAGCTTTTCTTGGATAAAATTACATTTCTAGTTTGAGAATAATATCCGAACGAAACGTTTCTCGATTAAAAATTCTTTGGATTTAATTTAAATAATCGACATAAATTCTATAGTCCGATTTTGATAATTTAAAGTGTTTTTCATTGACATTTAAACTTTTTAATTAGTTTTCCAAAAAGTTAAATATTAGTTTTTTCCTGGTTTAAGGAAAAAGAGATATCAAAAGTAGGTTGAATTTTAATTTGAAAACAATTTGTTTATAAAGACGAGAAAACTTCCGCCTAAAATTCCCTAAACATTTCTTAATGATGAGGTTTTTTTTTTTAGTAAAAATACCGATAGAGAAGAATAATATTTTGTGCGTTTTAAAGGATATTTGTTCTTCATTTATTTATTTAATTATTTATTTATATATTTCATTTATTTTTTTTATTTATAAATTCATGTCCCTATACGACTTCTTAAGTACAATAATGGACTGTGTAGTGTATCTTCGCGGTGTAGGTAAAAATGACAATAATGAAAAATTGGTATGCTGAGCTCTGATGACGCGAATACAGAAAAGTCTGTTTTAAAGATTTTGAAAATAATCTATCAATTAAAACCTAATCTTGACTAACCTTGCGGTTTTCGTAAGCTGAAAGCCTTCTAAAGACATCAAGAAGACTTGTCCTTTGAGAAAATGGTAGAAAATTAACCGATTTTAAATATATTGGGGCCAGATGAGGAAAGCTTAAGAGATTCCTTAAGAGCTCTACTAAAACATCATTGCAAACTTTATGATTCTATAAAAAAACACCATAAATCCTTTTGATCCAAATTGAATGATTCTGAGATTTTTGGAAGGGTCATAGGATTCAACAAAAGACCTTGGAAGCCAGTAAAGGTGTTTTTCTTCGGTAAAAAATGCCTTTAGGTGAGATAAACCTGAGAAAGAGTTTTCCTCCGTTTTCTCCCTGGAGGTTGGTCACTAACGCTAAGACGGCGGTGGCCGCTTTTACTCAAATATGAAATTCTTTAGGCTGTATATCTCTGCAATATGCTTTCCAGTTTCGTTTTTCTTTTCTTGATGAAGAAATTTTGAAACGCACCCCCTCTGTATTGTGTTACCGGTGGTGGTGAGATGAGATAAAATCTCCCACAGTTTTGGAACATCCCCCAAGATGGTCTCGACTATAATTGTACATCCGAGACACTTTCCAAGAAGGGAGATTTTGACTTTAAATGTCCTCGTTTAAATAGGCCTTTAATAGATATTTGTCCCAATTCGTAAATTCTAAAACTGTAGCAATGCAAAGACCTATAAATTACGACTAGCTTAAAGTATATTTCCCCAGAATGTGTTCATTTTCTTATTCACCGCACACTCCTACAATTCTCATTCAATGTGCATCAAAAGTGGCGCATAAATGTACATGTTTAATGATATTTTGAAGGGGTTGGTGCACGTGATTTTCATATATTGTAACCACAAAACATTGTAATGCTATATTTTTTGGATTACACGGTGTGGGAGACTTTTCCCACTATGGTTTTTAGATGTTGTGGTTTTCGGGGCGAACGAATCATTTGTAATGGGTTTTTTTTTGTGAAGGAGGATGGGCGTATACCTTTGGTACGAAAAATGAGTAGGGGGAAGATATAAAAACGTTTTGATGGGGAATAAAATGTGTTTTCTGTGTATCCTTTCTGCACAATTATTACATAAACTTAATGCCTCTCCCAGTTTATTTATGTTTCATACATTTTCAACGACAACGCGTAGAGCTTTTCGCATTTTACACTTTAATATGGGTAATATTTTTAAAATTACTTTAATTATGGACTAGTATTGATTTTCTAAGCTTCAAGTTTAATTGAAATTCTACAAAGGCTGGGGGTCGTTGCAAAACTTATAAATATGACGCAAAATCGATGGCCTATATTAAAAGCTTTGATCAATTAAAATGTCTACCTTTAATTCACCTTGATTGCCTCTTGGATTAAATTTCTTCAATAGTTCATTCGAAGACTAAATGCGATGCAATAAAAGCTTATTGAGATGCTTTCTGAGCACAGTATGGGGTAAATTCTATTGCGGACGTAAAAGAGAAAAGGGCACAGGGAAAAAAATGGTAAAGTCATTAGTGGAAGATTTCCTTCTATCGCGTGCATCTTATGGAGTTTCTTGTAACACTAATTTCCCTATTAAATACAATTAGGGTCGTCTCACGGTTTCCAAATCATCCACTCACTTTCCACCCGCTTTTCTTCATCACTTGTTTTGTGACCTTAATTTTCCCAAAAAAAAACCTTGACTTCCTTTATACACTAAAAAGACTAAAAATAAACAGGATTTATTACAAAATAACGAACTACTTGAAGAAGCTTTTCCCTTAAAAATCAAACAAGGATTTTTTCTTGATTGCTCTTTGTACACTGTGAAGGTGATTTTGTTTAGAAGAGGGGAAATGTGTCTCGGATGAAGTGAAAATATGGTGTATTGTACGAGATAAGTTGGTATCGTTTATGGCTGAATTCTTGATCGTAACTAATCGTCGAACTGGTTAAATAGTAACCAGTATCTGATTTTATCTAGGTATTTTCAATTTTTTGGGTACTATTCCTGCCACTTTGAATGGAATTTCGGCCGCCTTGTTTGTGATCACCTTGTGCAAAACAACGAAGAGAAAATTGCTAAACATCATACGGAATAAGTGCAATATTTAATTTAACACATTTATGAGACTTTCAAGCCCTGAGATCTTTCCTCTAATTTATCCTGAAGACCTGAATTGTTGACTTTAGCACCTGAAATTAACGAGCAGATTCCCAAATAACAAAATATATCGCTTCGATGAGCAAAATGCTCTGAAAAAGGCATTGGAAGAATTCCGGAAGGGCAAGGAACTATGAGAATGATGGTGGCTGGAATAAAAAAAATAATTATTTTAGTTGTTTGGCCGAAATTACACTCAAATTGGCCGAAATTGAAAGCTGGCCAAAATTTGCCACACTTATCCTATTTATTTAATCAATCTGACGTCATTTCTTCAGAAATTTTGTGATTCAATATATTGCGATAGACAGGCCAGACTCATTAAAGGAAGTTGAGAAAAAATCTAAAGTGTTCGAACGAAGAGTCTGTGCGAAGTCTGAAAGCCTTACGTTAAATTTTAATACCATGAATTTTAATGAATTTATAATGGTTTATAGTTAAACCCAAGACCTTTCCAACAAGCCTCACAAAAGTACAATACATCCCTAAAAATCCCTTAGTCAACTCTTCTGCATGCAAATGCCGAAGAAATGCAAAATAAGATAAGCAAGAAATGGTCTGGAATCTCGATAAGGAAAAAAGGGAAGTGGTAAGAAAAAAAATTCTTGATGATGTTTAATGACTTCTAATTACTTCACTTTCACCACAAATTTACCACCTTCATCCCTCAATGAGTGTTGAGAGGTGTATTCTTTTCTTAACGAACCAGGATGAGAAAAAAAAGCCTGATGAAATATTCAAATTTTCCACAAGTGACCGTTTTTGTTTGACTTCAGGCACCATCAAAAGTATTACATTTTTCATCTACTTTTTGTGTTATGTTTGTTAATTAGGACAAAGTAGAGGTGAGAGATTTTGTTTATTTTATAGATTTCACTCCAGTTCTTTGAAAAGTTCCCCATTGGAAATTTATAAGGGCAAATCCCCTTTTTTCTTGGTTAAAGATAAAGTTTGCTGTATTAGCAAATATTATTTGAAATAAAAAATAATATTAAGACTTTACTAAAATTCCAAGAAAAGAGCAATATATCGTTTATTAAATACTAGATGAATTTCGGTTTGAGAAAGTAAAGGAGAAGAAACCAAAGGTCATTTCTGTGTTTCAATTATCGCTTATTAAATATTGCAGAGGCACATCTCAGACCGTAGGATTACATTGACAGCTTTACAGAAAGAGCTTAGTGTTCTGTTCCCCTACATTATTCTTATCAATGTCCAGCTTTTTAAGCTTCTTCTTACAAAAGAAATTACTGAAGTTAGAATTACACCCCTGTAATAGTCAATGAGTGATAAATAATCCGTTTTTTTTATTGCCTTTAAAATTCAATTACATTAAGCCATAATGTGATCTAGAGCTTAAACGGTTTGAGATAGTGATTTTGGGTCTTTAAGGAACCCTCACATAAATTCACCCTGATGTCAGTGAAGGATACTATTGCATGAGCATAGAATTGCTACGTAACTTCATTACTTTAAATAATTAATGAGGAATTCGAGCAGTTCGAGAAGTATCTCACCAAAATATTTAGCAATTCTATCACTTTCCTTTTGTTTAGCAGAAATACTTAATATCTTTTATTTAAACGGAAAGGATGGATCTATCTGTTTGAAAATAAATATCAATTACATTGCCGCATCATATCACGCGGTTTTTTTTTTGTTACTTTATCCACATGGTACATATATTCACGTAATGAAACATGTGTGCATATTCCTGCAGTGTATTTTCTAGGAAAAAAAGAACAAAAAATGGAACGTCTGGTGACACGTGAAATTGGTGAAAATATATTGATTCTGATTCTGACATGTTACTGTAGAAAAAAGCTTTTTCTAGTTTCACTGATGGTGGTTTCCTCTGGATTTGTTTATTTTTAATTGAAAGTAACTAATTCAATTGTTCACTAAAATAACGTAACCGTCATATTGAATTTGTCCACAATGAATGTACCAAAATAAAGTTTTAATTAACACAGTGATATATTATTAATATTCCTGTGAAATTTTCATTGAGATTACATGTTGGGAGACTAAAGCTCATTTCAATTTTAACAATCACTCAATTCTCTTCAATATGTACAATATTTTTTGCTTTTGTTGTTTGTCGAAATCGATTTTAGGGGGAAGCGGGGCACCTCTTCAGTGGGGCAGCTTTGAAATTAGGCTTTTTTGTCATATTTTAAAATGGAATTAAGCCTTATCATGATGTAATTAAGCTTCGAAATTTTTTTGCTAAACTAAATTATATTATAATAAGGCCCAGTTTCATTGACAAATATGAGATAATTGCCCCATTTCAAAGCTGTTCCAATTCAAAAATGCCCCATTTCCCCCTACTCGCATTGTACTTTGTATGATTCGTATTATCATACAACGAAAGAATTGTTTATAATCTCATTAAAATATTTTGTCTTATATATAATATAGGCCAAACGATATGAGATATCTACATCGGGTCTCGAAGTAACACTGCATAAGTCTTTTCCAAAAGATGGTCAGAAATTATGAAAAGCAAAAGGGACGCTTAAAAAATGAAAATAAAACACATTTCTCAATTTTCAAAGAAAGAAAGCGTAATTTTAAGTTAATTATTTAGTGTTAAATTAAAAATTTCCCATTCTAAGTTTTGCTAAGGTTTATACAAGGATTATACGATTCACGAACATTTCGTAAGTCCCGAGTAGGAATTTTTACAAACATTTACGAACAATTTTACAAAACATTTTGTTTGTGTGTAGAAGAATCTCCTTTTGACGAACTTTTTTTTTTATTTGACAAAACTTTCCCTTTTTCAGAGTAGCTTAAACTCGTATTTTTGTCATAAAATAAATTGATTTTTAAATAATTATTCGCTGCTTTTTATCAATTAACTATAGCTAGCTGATATTTAATCTATAAAACGAATTATCCGCGACACGTTTGATTAAACCTGATTAATTGCTTGACTATCAAAGGAAAGGAGAGTGCATATTTGCAAAAACACCTATTTTATAAATTAATTCCTGTAAATAGTAAGAATTTAAATGTACCAGAAAAAACTTAATGGATCACTAATATACTAATTGGCATTTACAAAAGCACCAGTATTTTGGAATTGCAATGGAAGCATTGAAGAATTGGAGATTGAAAAATTAAACTACGACACTAGCTAATGGAAGCGACAAAGTGTCTTTATAGTTAACACAGTATCTTACGTGCATGGTAGTTTATTTAATTACTGACCAATATATCCATAAAGCAAGAGACATTTTTCGAAGATATGAGCTTTCAATGTGAAACTTGGGAAATACTAAAAGTATCCTTAACTCACACGATACGCATTTTGCTCTTGGGAAAAGGAGATGAGAAAAAGATGCCAGGACGATAAGTCGTATAAATACTACATATGTGAGTAAAACAAACAGACAGACCAGAGAAATGTTACCCTTTCCACCTTTTTTGCACTTTTACCATCCTATTCCACATTTAGTGAGTGTTGAAATGAGCTGAGATCTTGTGGGCTAGTAAGAGATATTGTATAGAGCATAAGTAGAGCCTGGAAATGGTGAATGTGCTTCTTGTTTATCGTATGAACACAAAAGGGGTGAATGTGCGGTCATAAGCGCGAAATCCGATTGGAGATCACCACATAGAATAGGACACAGAAGAGTTAGTTTAATGTATATGGGATTAGGAATAGCAAGATAAGAACTTCAAATGAGCTGCTTATTTGCAGCAATTTATCGCTGAATTTATTTATGTACGTATACTTTCATATCTATTTCAAAAACATTATATACGTAAGTACTGTAGACACCGTGCAAGAGAATGTCTGAAAACACTTGAAGAGGGATTAAATACAAGAATTTTGCCTGCTCATGTCATATAAAATTCACCCCCAATAGCAAAAAAGGACTCACCATATTTTATTTAAAGATAGATAAAATTCTGTAGGTGACATTTGGTCAGTCAGCTTTTGTTTTTTTTTTCTCTTAACCCCAAATAAAATGAATTTACTACAAGATGATTCGGTATTTTGTGCAGCTTTTGGACTTTTACGCTATCGTAAGACACATAAAGATTTATCAAAATAAATTTCACACAATAAAAGATGTCTTAAGCAGAGATGTCAGAAGCACTGTGAAAAAAGAAGAAATTTATTGTTCAACAATTTCCTACTAAACATATTACATGTTCCACGAGTTATAGGGTTAATTAACCTCTTAGCGACACTTATAAGAACAATATGCTTGATAATTAAAACACTGCTTTAGCTTTTCATTTTGAAAGTACCGTAGATGCATCTACTGGTATCTTGGGGTGTTTTTGCCCCTGTGCAGAAGCTTTTCTTTAATTCTTGCCCTTAAACATGGTCTTCACTGCTTGAACATGGTATATCGTATCGGTTAAGACCGAAATTTAGTAGGGGAAGGCTTTCAGGCTACGTGCACAATCCGCTTTCGAACATTTCGAATCTCACTTATTAAGAAATTATGTGACTTAGGGCTCGCGATTAAAGTAAAGTATGCCATTATTTAATTAGGGTCCGCCCCTCTTACATCGTTTGAAAAAGAAACATAGAAAAGAAAAGAAAATGCAAAATCAGAAAATTAGAAGAATCAAGAAAACAAAAACGAATTTAACCTGATCCAGACTGGTAGAATCTAGCGATGTCGATCAGAGATGATCTGACATGCGAAGGAAGTTGAACGAGATAACCCCGTCGACAATGATAGTTCGCGACAGCTGGCTCTCAGCATCAAGAGTCCTTGTACCCTAACCAAGGCTCAAGGAACAAGAAGTGAGGTCAAGAAACGCGTCCCTCTTGATAAAATCAGACGAAACAGTAAAGAAGCCGCTTTCTGACGGAGGAGTAGTGGTAGATCACAACCCACTAGAATATTGGGATTGTCAAGTGACATCCTAATTAGAGCCCTAGTAGTGCTGTGATTATTACGAAAACCTGATTGAATGTGAACAAGCAGTTCGTCAGAGCTCAAGTACTTAACAAAACCTCAAGTACTTTAGATAAAACGGAAAAGAGACTAGCAAAAAATCAAAGGAACCAAATGGGTTACCGCAAGTGGGCGTGACTTTGACACCCTCCTGTGCGTAAGCTTTTCATTATTTCTAGAACTTAAGAATGGTCTTCACCGATCCGATCTACCATGTCTGATCCGAAAAAACCATCCTTATACGGGCTTCAGACCTAAGGTTTAGCCATATGGCTTAAGGTAAAGTACCCTCTAGTCGGCCGGTTTCTCAATTAGGCCAGTTGAATTATTTAACCAATTTATTAACGTTTTATAGTCAACTTCTATGAAATTTTCACTGATTTACGTTATATATAATATAATACACCTTATAATGTTAAATCGGTAAGACCATATTATAACAAATCTAAGTAAATTGAATAAATAGTCGCACTGGCCGAGTTGAGAAACCGGCCAACTACAGAGTATTTTACCTTACCTGATATAATTTCTTATAAGTCAAGATATTTTGGAAAATTTAACTTAGAATTCAATTATTAAAGATAAATGACCTAATAGATTCTGAAAAAGCAATAAATTTGTTTACTTTTTCGGATTCTTCTGAGACCTTCAGGAACTGGACTAAACCTCTAAACTGAAGACCACTTTAAGTTCTAGAAATAAAGAACGGATTACAAACAAATCCTTTCCCTAGATCTGAAAGGCATACCGGAGTCGTTGGAATTTGAAAATTTTTTTCCAAATAAAGGTTAAATCCTAAACTTTCGGAATTTCTTCCAAAATTTGGTCTAGGTGAACTCCATTTAATTTTGAACAAGCCCCAAGATGTGGGAGAAAGCGCGCTACCCTCGTACGACTCAAGCTTCGCGCAATCCAATCTTATCTCTATGTTTCCAATGGATTTAAGCCATGATTGTTTCAGGACATTTGAAGCTTCGAACTAAAAAGATATTGAAAAGAAAGAATTGTTCGAAGCTTGAGTGGTCCGAAGGTAAAGCGCTGTCCCCTACTGATCAAGCCCTTAAAAATATGTTGCCATTACAAAATCAATTGCAAATTATGCCACTACAGAAGCATCCAGTTGTAAATTTATGCATACATGAAGGACAAAATGAGAACATTGTTAATCATTTCTACAAGGCATTATAAATGAAAAACAATAAATTCAGTCACGTCATTATAATTAACTAGTTGTGAAGGTGAGACGATAAATTAAAAAAAAAAATAAAGTTTGTGGAAAATTATCACGCGATTTTCATTTCCTTCACCACTTCTACACACTACTCCTACTATCTTCCGTATCCCAACCCTCCAGACATTCTAACCATACCTTCACGTCAGCTATGGAAAATACCTTTGTTGTAACTTCAATAGTAATATCTTTGAAAAACATAAACTTGCATATAATTTAGCACATTCCATCTTGAAAACTCTTGAAAAGTCGTTAAATGCGCCCATTGGCTCTCAACTTGAAGCCCAATTGAGTTGTTGAACTATTAAAAATTACCATTAAATGTACATAATTGCTTAATAAAATCGTGAGTGCAGAAATGTCTAATTTTGTTGAGGAGTAAAAAAAATTATGTTAGCAGCCAATTCATACACGTGACAGCAATAATGGAACAGGTGTGATAGTGATAAAAAGCACGTGAGAAAAGATGGAACATGAGAACATTCACTTGCCGGTTATTACAATTTGTTTATCACTCCCACAAATTATCCATGTACGGTCATCCATACCAAATTAAGTACATCATGTGGTATTATATATTAATCCTCTAACGACCATAAAGTCTCGTACGTTTTCCTTTTTTTGGGAAAAAGGTTTTTTTTCTTTTTTTCTAATTTTTCTTCTTGATGTACGTTTTCTTTTAAATCAATAAACGATATTTGAGGATATTCAATATCAAACAGAAATTAAACTCTCATTGTAGTACCTCAGTGAATATTAAATGACTTCGCATTTGGTGAACTGAATAAAACTATATTTTACTTTAAAAAAAAATGTAGAATATTTGTAATTTTTAGTGACTTATACTGTCCTGATCTAAATTCGATTCTCTACCTACGAAATCTTATCTATTTACTAAATTAACACAAAGCAAAGAAAAATATCAAAAACGTAAAGAAATCATCTTGTCCTTAGACCTCTTAATTAAATAGATATCTACCTTATGAAAATAAGATTTGCCGGTATTCATGTGAAAATTCTGAAGAAATTTTAATTTAAATAACTACACAAAAAAATTATTTTGTAAAATTGTTCATAAATGCTTGTAAATTCCTATTGGAGTCTTACGAAATGCTCGTAAATCGTATAACCTACGTCGTAAAAGTTTATATTTTTTCACAAATTTTGTTCATAACTTGAGCACTTGACAAACATTTTGTGTTCTCTCACAAACATTTGACCACACATTTTTGTTTATTTTGCAAAACATTACGAACAAAAGACGAAATTTTACGAACATTTTTTTTTAAATGTTTACAAACATTTACGAAAAAGTGTTTGTAAAAGTAGATGTGTTGTAAAAGTGATAATATTACGAATAATATTTGTGAAAAAGCACAAACTTTTACGAACTTGTTGGTGAGTTGTACGATTTACGAGCCTTTGTATGTCCCTATTAGGAAATCACAAACATTTACAACAATTTCACGAAATATTTTTTTGTGTATTGAAATAAATTTGTTATTTCGGCATTTTATAACAAAATAAGGTATAGATTGTTAATTTGGGGCCAGTTATTGTGAAAATAAGAACAAACATCAAAATTTTGTCAAAAATGCATTTTTTGACGAAAATTGCTCCCAATGTGTAGAGGCCTTTAAGCTACCTCATCCTCCCCTACATGAACCTATATAATATGGAAGTTTTCAATGAAATTTGTGTTAATTTCCCAGTTGTTTTGACACAACTCCATAATGACATTCGACAATAAGTGAGCGTTAGTGATGTAGTAATGCAAATGATAGTGACAACCTGTGGTGTGTATCAATTGAAATTAAATTGCCATAGACGTGTGTAAAATTACACCATTTAAATGCAAATTGCATTTTGCATGCTCCTCATAGATGGTGGCGACATTTCAATTAACATTTAAGCTTTGCCCCGATCTATTGTAGTACAAGCACAAATACCTTGAATGCCAAATGAAAAAATCTCGAAGGAATGAAAATTGGAATAAATTTAGGAAGTAGAATAAATGATTTTTCCAATATTTTTACACCATCTGCATCTTAAATATTTTGATTAAAACACCATTGTAGAGTTATTTGAGTTTATTTATTTCCGGTCTATAAGTGATATCTGTCAAGGACCTAAACTATTTGAGATAACAATTTGGAATAACTCTATATACGTAGAGCAAGAATATTTCTTTTTATTTACTAAATAATTGTACAAAATTGACCGCCATGGGAATGAGAAATAAAAGAGCTTTTCCATTATTTTACTTCGAGAGTAGGTAACCAGTGCTAAGATGGCGGTGGACACAAAATATATTTGCAATGTAAATTGTATTTTTATGCAACACGCGTCCCTTTCAAAGCAAGAATGACTCTCAATCTTAATAACGCTACAGCAGGAATTCGGATTAAACAAATTTAAGCTACTTTAAATATTCCAACTGTAAATTAAAATCGATTTTATAAACCAATTCACACTTCGATGTGACGCTTCTAATAAATTAACCCATCTATCATTTCTAATACATTCAGTTGATAAATTGAGAAAGAATAAATTGCTTTATTTTGATTAAATTTGTATTTAGATTAGTGGAATAAATTTAGCTTCATTCACCAATGGCAGATTCGTGCTACTGAGGGTGAGAAACGTGAGTTGCAATCTAAAAGTGTGCTTAATATCAATTTAAAATGAATTCACCTTCACGCCCTTTGCACAGCTGAAGAAAATGATTATTGAAGTGTGAGAGACACTCAGTTTTTCACTTGGTTGATTTTTTTCTTCAATCTTGAAAAAAAAATTGAAGAGAATTTTTAATAATTTGTCACAGAAGAATTCTTGAGTAAATCTCTTGAATTAATTGATTAATCAGCAACCTTCCTTAAATAATGTTTCTTCTTGAATTTCGCACCATTTTTCTCTTTCACCCGGATAAAACATTCAATAACGACTATGTGGGACGACAAAGAAATAAATTTTCACTAAGAGTTTTCTCCTTGAAGATATAAAAAAAAGAATTGGAAAACCTGCCATTTTCAACCAACTTAGTTGTATTTTTCTATTATAGAACACATTTGTTTATATTCCTTTTTAATAGCTTGTCCCAGTTCTCTTCTTCTTCGAACATCCTTTCTATGTGACGTTGAATACGTTTAAGGAATTTTTATTTAATCAATTTGTATACCCATCTCATATAAATTTATTCAATGAAATGCGGAAAAAAACTGGAAAGGATACCGAAGTGTATCAATGGGTAGATAAAATGAAAAGCTCAATAACTGAAAGGTATTTCTGTGATGATTCTTTGCTGTTCCAACATAGGAGAAGATGATAATAATAGACTCTAAATTTTTGGATAACTCACCACCAACCGGATATTAAATTTTGACATTTTGAAAAGAAATGTAACTTGTTCGATTTTTCCTCGAGACAAGCTTACGGCTTAAGCCCAGAGACGGCTTGGTGAGAAACTAATGGAAATGTAGTCTAATCATTGCCATCATCATTTTAAACCACTTGTCCCTATTTGGGCCGTAGGCCTAGGATAACCAGGTTAACAGCCCACGCCCGTCGATCTTCGGCCACTTCAGGATGATATTCGGGATCGATCCCAAGACGCTCCAAGGCAAGATCCTGAATTTGATTCAGCCACCTTGTCCTAGATCTGCCCCGAAGTCGAAGCCTCCTCACAATGGCTTGCGCCTAATCATTATTTTGATTATAATTTCGTTAAACCTTCTCTTGTATTAAGCCGTATGTGTGCGTAGCACAATAGACCGACTTCAGACTAGAGGTTTAGCCGAGTTTCCGGAGGTCTCAAAATCCTAAATAACAACCAATTTAATTTGTTCTTCAGATTTAAATAGATGAATTCCCCCGAATAGTCCATTTCTAAGGTAAAATTTTCCAAAAATGTTCGACTGATAAGAAATTAGAGAAGTTAAGCCTTAGGTCTGAACCCAAGCGCTTACAGATATTAACTTAAGGTGTTCGATGACCCCCCTCTTTTAAACATTCACTGGAAGTTTGTGTAATTTTGTATATCTTACTTGTGGGTCAAATCGGAATTAAATTGTAATTAAAAATACATAAAAAATATATAAACTATTAAAACTCCAAAAATGTTGTCATTTTTGGAGTTTCAGAGGAGTAGGGGAGACCGGGGTTGAATTAGCCAGCAAATTAAATTTTTCATTGCATATAATTCATAAAAAAATGTTTGAATCAGGCTGATAAATATTTCATTGAATAGAAACGAATGTATTTTCTTCAAATGAATAATGGTTTCCTCAATATTCCTTCTAATGCAAACTATAACATGCCACTGTATAATTTTATTCGTGCCTAATTCTGCCCTAATTTCCCCTAATGGTGCCTATACACTTGAAGAAATTTTCATCAAAAATTTACTTTTTAAAAGAAAATGACGTTTCTGCTAGCTTCTTTAAAGAAAATTGGACCTGTTGTGGACGCCTTAATACTTTAAACCAACTGTTCACAAAATGTAATTCTCAAACTTTTATGCGGAAAAGTTCAACCAAATTTAATAAGAATTCACGAAAATGTTCAGGAGTTTCATGTTTTTTTTTACATGGAATTCAACATTTTCGTAACAAAATTACCAACGAAGTTCTCCGGTAATTTTCACGATATCGGCCAAAATCTCGAACGTCAAAATCCTGAAAAGACAATATCCCGTACGACTCGAAATTTCTAAAAGCTAAAATCCTGAAAACCAAACCCAAAACCGAAATCTCGGAAAACCAGAATCTCGAATGGTAAAAATCCTGAAAGAAATGTAATCCTACGGAGGGTAATGAGTAGAATAATTTCACAAAACACTGAAAATTTCCCTTTGCCTCTAGAAAGCAGGGGCGCAATAGTGGGAGTATCTGCGACACTTTTGCGAATTCGGAATTTCCACCCATTTGGGATTCTGACATTCTGAATTTTGGCTTTCGGGATTTTGGGTTTTCGGGATTTCGTCAGGGATCTGAATACTACAAAAACCTTTAAAAAATCAATTTATTTATACATAATAAACCTATCGTAGAAAACATAATTGTTACCCATAATTCAAAACAGAAATAGAACTAAGGAAAATCTTATCTAAATCAACATGAAATCAAACGAGTAAAAATTTTGCATAATTTTCCACGAACCGAGAAAAGTGCAACAAAATGCATTTTTTACCCTCATTCGACCTATTTTTCTCACGTCGTTCAAGGACAAATGCAAATTAAATCTTTTCAAGGCAACAATTTAAATATTAATTGTGCTGAAATAAATGTCACAATCACTAATGGGTTAATAAAATATTTTTATTTACGAATTTCTGGGAAAAACACTAATAAATTATTTCAGTGAAAGTGTTTGAAGAACATGTTGTTATTATGTTTTTTTAGATTTTCATGGTCCTTCTATGATATCGTAATGTGAGGATCTCAATACCATTTTGAGGATTTTACAATTTATTGATTATTTCATAAATTAAATAGAGAATTTTATATACTTTTCGCATTTCTTTAAGCTGAAGGAGTTTGAACTTTTTTTAATTTTTGATTTCCTTTTTAATATAAATTATAAAAAAATAAGTAAAATTGCTTTATATTAATTTCAATTTAACTTTTAAACAGCTGGAGTTTAAAAATTCGTGTGACACCCGTGTAACTTTTTCGTGAGACCAGTCTTAGACAAATAGATCCAAACTATTTTCTAGATAATCCTCAGTTTGTAAGCATCAATAGAATATGCGCTTCTGTGTCGATCGAACTCAACGATTTCCACGATTTTATTGACATTTTTGATTACTGACTTACCAAAGCGTACCACATTTTTGTCGACTATTTAACCAGAACGGAATCGTTGACATCACCGATTTGCTGATCCGTAAACAGCGCAATTTTTTGACCTATTAATACCGAAGTACATATCAATTTTCTTTGCTTCTTTTCGATTTTGGGAAGTAGTAGCATGCAACTGACTTCATAAAACGCAAAACTGTCAACGAACTTTTTGAAGAGTGTTGTGACCTTCCAAACTCCCCAGTAGCGAAAAGATGTCTTACATAAGCCTTACATGATAGTGCATGTAAGCCTTACAAATCACTATCGCTTATGGAGGTTTAACATGGTATAACCACACTTTTGTCACTTACGTAAGCCTTACTTGTAAAGCATAGGAAAGCTATTGGATGTATTTTTATGGTTTTTAAGGATACCTTACATAAATACACAAGTAAAGCATTCGTAAGCAAATTCTGTAAAACTATAGTAATAAATACTTGTAAGCCATAAGAATTGCATTCATGTAAAGCATTTCAGAAGGCAAAAAATACTTAAGGTAAGCCCTAAAAAGGACCAACTTGTAAGCCATACGTTAAACTATCTTTTATGGATGTTTAACATTGTATAACTACTGTTTTGTCACCTAAGTAAGCCTTAAATTTAAGGCCGACGAATGCTTTTCATGAAAAGCATTCGTAGAAAAAGTTGAAGTGACTCTCATTAGAGAACTCACTTCAGAATATGATCACAAGTATCATATATTCATAATCATTCATCTTAATAGCAGGTTTTAGTTAAAAACAAAACCCCACTGATGAATAGAAATAAAATATTTCACCTGAACCTTTTGTATCAGAACTCCGGTGTAGCTCGCATGAATTATATCTTTAAAGTGAAAATTTCCAGTAAGCCATTCGTAAGGCATACTTATGTCTTACATGATAACGTATCCTTCATAGAACTTACATGATGATTAATATGCATACAATACATAATAAAAAGTAAAACTTTCATAATGATTTATTTGTAGAAGAAGAGAAAAACTTACACCATGTTGTATTTATGTCTTATATGACAGTATAAACCTTCATATACCTTATTTCTAAGTTTTATGATAGCAAAACATGGTAAAGTTTTAGAATAGTTTACGTGTTGATTAAAAGAAAGCTTTACATCTTACGTTACTTAAGCCTTACATGATGGTGTACCCTTTCAATTACCTTACTTGTTAATATTACGAAAGCAATACATAGTAAAGCTTTAATATGTATTGCATGTTAATTAAAAGAAAGCCTTACACTGTGACTTATTTATTCCTTACATGACAGTGTATACTTTCATATACCATACATGTTAGTTATTTTGAAAGTAATACATTTGTAAAGCTTTCACATGACTTAAATGTCGTTTAAAAGTAAGGCTTACACGGATCCTTACAAATCACTATCACTTACATGTAAGCTTTACTCTCGCTGCTGGGTCCGTTTAGTATGACCCGATGCGATCTATATATCGTGATATATGTATTGCTCACTAAAAAAATCTTGAGAAAAAGGATCAATACTTTTTATTTTACCTATGCCATAGATAGGTCAGATTCATTAAAAGAATATGAAAAGATATGAAGTGTTTGAAAACCCAGAGTGTGTGCAAAACCTGAAAGCTTTCCCCTATATTAATGGAAAAGTACACGTGGCTTTTTTATAAAAATGAAAGGAAGTTTTTAAATATGTTTCTCATTAGTAATTACACTCAACATAAATGATTTCTCCATTGTATGGCATAGCGAAATATTACATTCTTCTTCTTCTGTATACGTTCGAATGCATAATTAATGCTATAAAATGTATATATTCATATGTAGTATATGAAAGATGAAATTCAGTGTCATAACCAACTTCCTAGTCTCATCAATATTCAGTTATGACATTTCTCGATAATGATGATAATTTATACGGCATTAATTTCATGTGAGACTTTGGCACTATCAGTTGCAACTTTGTGCCATGCTCATGGGGGCAAAGAACACACAAGACCAAAGCAATGATTTTCCTCTCATAGTTATAGAATATAATTTTCGCATACCATTCAAAATTTCTCGTCTTTCTCTCCATTTTCCAGCTCTCGGTAATTTGGGAAGTGTCCTTAGTGCACAGGGAAGATATACGGAGGCCAAAGCTGCTCTTCAGGAAGCGCTCAAACATCGACCCAACATGGCTGATGTTCATTATAATTTGTAAGTACCTTTTGAAATTGACTTTTCATCTCTTCACCTCGTCTATCTTAATCTTTTGTCTCTAAATCATTCTGTCATTTCTGACCTCATCATTTCTCCATCTGTTATTGCTGGAATTCAAAGAGAGCAATAATCGATTATCTCACTTCATCGAATGCTATACCTCAATATCTCTTATAATGTACATTGAAAAGTTCAAGAGACATAAGGTGTACTATGCACAAGTACAGGCCTGACAGTTTATTAATTTACTAATTTTATAATTCACTTGACGTTTTATTAAATATTGAGTTTTGCGATTTGTTGACATATTTTATAAAAGGAGATTGATTTTTATTAATTATTAAAAAAAAATACAATTTCATAACGTCTATTGCAAACTAGCGAATATAGATCGAAATTCTGGAATTTTATTAACCAAGTACGTTTTTAGAATAGGGTTTAAATTTCAGATAAAGTAACGAAGTAGAAATAAAATGCTATCAGACTTTCCATATATTGTAATTGACAGAGAAATGATTGCGGTAACTAAGAGATTTTCATTAATCTGATATTTTAACAGCTCTAAATTTAATCATTTCCATGTCACATCACACTGAAAGAATTTAAATATAAATAGCATAGAATAATTTAATCTCAAAAACATAAAGTTTCTCTTCGTCTGCACTGGAAAAATGTTCACATAAAAAGGTGAATGATAATTAAATTTTTTCCTGAATTAAAAATAAAAGCTAGAATTGAAAAATAGCATATACTGTGCCATTCATTGTGGTACAAAAAAAAATTGTAAAACGAATGTGCATCTAAAATTAACTTTGATGCATTTCAAATTTGCAAGGCAATGAGAAGTTTTTTTTTAACAATACCCCATACACCTTAAAAATAGCATTTGGAAATAATTTTTTTGTGCACCATAGACCACGAAATATACATTGAAGAAATCAATGAAAATTTGTGACCACGAAATAATCCGGACTTATGCAGGCAAGTTGATTACGATTGGGCGCTTTACAGCTTCCCAGACTTGGTCCAAAAACAGAGATTTTCAGCGCGAGATAGGACGAATGAAATGTGCATTGATAATTCGAAAATGCATTTCGCTGAGCTTTCGGGTTGGCTATCATGGTCAGAATGCAAAAGGGATTAAAATGCAGCATCGAACATTTTTTTTAAACCTATTTCCTCCCTCTTCTCTGAATTTGTATGCGAAGCTCGCAAAATAAATTTTAAAACTTGGACAATTTATGTTTGTATTGAACGCCAAACTGAAAGAAAACCATAGAGGACCGTTTGAATTTTTAAAACTTTTTACCAATATTCGTATTGAAGGTTTGTTCAGTCCTTTAAAGTACATTTTTTCTGTTTCAAAAGCTCACCTTAAATTTAATTTTAGCTGTTCGGGGTGTTCATTTGGCTGTGATTTTTTTCAAGGGGTAACTCATTTCGGGAAACTCGTGCCACTGTGGTCAGGGAACCCAGAGAACTCATGCGGAACCCGAGGAACTCCGGGGAACCCACAGAGAACTCGGGGAACTAATACATTTTTTTCAAGGGCCTCACGGGAAACCCAGAGAGCCAATTCATTTTTGAGGAAACTCTCTGAAAATTCGGGAATCCCATACATTTTTCAAGGAACTCATGGGGAATCCATATATTTTTTCAAGGAACCGAGGAAACCCAAGAATTTTTTAACAAACCCTCAGAGCAGTCGAGAATTCCATACATATTCAGTGAACTCTCAGAGAACCCGGGGAACCCATGAACTTTTCAGGGAACTCTCCGGGAACCGGGGTAGCTATGAATTTTTCACGGAACTCTAAGGGACCCGGGAAAGCCGTACATTTTTGAAGGAACCCTCGAGGAAACCAGGGAAGGGAACCCATTTATTTTTCAGGGAACTCTCAAGGGATCCAGGAAACCCTTATATTCTTCAAGGAACTCCCGGGGGACTAAAGAAACACATGTATTTTTCAAGGAACTCACGATGTTCCCGTATATTATTTTTTTCCGGGAACCCGGGAATTCATACATTTTTCATGGAACTCTCTGGGAACCCGGGGAACTTAAATAATTTTTAGAGAATTCTCAGGGGAACCCGTGCATTTTTCAAGAAGTTCTCAGGGGACCCGGAGAATCCGTATATTTTTCAAGGAACTTCCGAAGGACCAGGGAAACCCTTGCATTTTTCAGGGAACTCACGTGGTACACGGGAAACCCATTCATTTTTCAAAGAACTCTCGGGGTACCCAAGGAGCTTATACAATTTTCAGGGAGTTCACAGGCAACTCATTCATTTTTCCGGGTACTCTTAGAAGACCCGGGGAACCCATATATTTTTCAGGGATCCCTCAGAGAATCCGGGGAACCTAGATATTTTTCAGGGACCTCACGTGAAACCCATATGTATTTTCAGGGAACCCGGGGAACTAATTTATTTTTTCACGGAACTTAAAGGGAAGTTAGGGAACTCACAGCGAACTAAGAGCACCCATATATTTTTCGGGAAATTAGAAACGCGAGCCACTCTAAGTGCTAATGAATAATCCCTTGGAATTTCTTGAAAACAAATTGCAGCCATCGCCGTCTTAATTCTTGTATGTGAATTCCGCGGAAATCATCAGAACATAAGTTTCCAGGAACAAAAAGAAAAAAATTTCATTTAAAAGAACAATAAAAACAGCAAAGTATCGAACCACAAGAAATGATTACATTACTAATTCCCTTGGCTCCAATTTGTTAAAAGATTAGCCATAAAGTGTGTATGTTAATGAAAATCATAAATATGCGGTCTTACTGATCTGACTTGTATTGTTTTCTAACATTCTACTAAACAAGCTTGAATATGTGGTAATATTAACATGTTTTATTCATGAATATTGCTAAATAAAACTCCTACAGGTGGAAACTATTAATATACATTCTCATTAAGAGAAATATTCTAATATCCTAACTTCTTGATTTATTAAATTTTGTTAGAGTTTCGCAGAAATTTAAGATGCATTTATTAAATGGGGAATGAATCAGAGAAGATTTTGAATAGAAAAGCATAAATTAATTTAATTTAATACATTCAGTTTCAATAAGTTTGCATCAGTGAAAGAAGTTTAACAAATTGCAGAGAAAAAGCTCATCAATTTCAAGTATACTAATTAATATCAGATCATACAAAATGTGATACTTTCAATACAACTTAACCTTTCAACCCACCTCTCACGTGCCGTGCTCTTAGCTTTTTATTGTGCTTAGTAGCTTTAAGAGTATTTGAGATTGTTAAGAGGCTGCGTGGATAAAAGTTTAAGGAAAAAGTCAGCAACTGAATTCAATTAGCATAACAGAGAAATATAACAAGTCCGATGACTGTCGATGTTTTCAGGGTGAATGAGTAAATTGCGTGATGTATTGAAAGCGAATAACTTCAGAATAATAAATACTTAGTATATATAGAATTTCTACTTTTCTCTCGAGTTTTTCGCATTTGTGATGCTTTAGCAAATCATGCGCGAATTTGATTTGGAAAAGTCATTTAAAATACGAGCAGAAGGTGTAAAAGCCATAATTTGGTAAAGATTTTCCGAAAAGCACTGGATGAAAATCCTAAGATGGGATGACTGGATGGAAAAGTTGATGAAAATTAAGAAAGTTACAGTGATTCGGTGTAATTATTATAAAAAAAAAGGTGAAAAACTCAATTAATGCTAAAAATGATTCAATTTTATTCTTATTTCATCCTTAAAACTTTTTCTCAGGACTTTCCAAGACATTTTACCTGTCAATCTCAAATGGAACAGGTGCTACATAATCCACCCACATTTTTTTCTGTCTAGATGTATTTTTCCAGAATTACGAACAAGGGGCAACCCAATGCGGCAAATACAGAATATTAATTTTGCAAATTTTCTCTCACAAAAAGTACTCTAAAATCGATACTTTTGGTTTCGAAAAAAATCCAAATGCCCATTGAATATTGAAACCATAGGGAATTACGGGAATTATTTAATTAATTCTCTGTCATTGCTTTAATGCCACTTATTCATTAATTTATCAATCACATTCAATGCTGATTTTGAAGGGATTGTGGTGTTTATTTTGTCCTCTTTGAAGTATTAACTGCAGGGTATTCTGGTATTTATTTGATACTATTAGTGGTATTGAACTCAGGGGACTGTGGTATTGCTTTTATCCCATAGTGGTATTGATGTTATCCATTCATGGCTTTGATTTTAGGAATATTTTGTATTTATTTTATACCATTAGTGGCATTGAACTCAGAAAAATACTGCGATATTGCTTCTTTCCCAATATGGTGTTAATTATACCCCATTACGACTTTGATTTTAGGGTATTCTGGTATTTATTTTATGCCATTAGTACACTGAGAAAAAACGGGGGTGCGATTAACTTCTTTTCCTCAGAACTTTAATACTTTTTAGGTGTAAAAATATATCAACATTTTTAATTTTAATTTTACACCTTTTTAAGGGTAAAATTAACATGAAAAAGGGTAACTTTAACCCCCAATACACCTGAAAAGGGTAATATTTACACCAATTTCGGATTAATATTGCAGGGTAAAATTAACATTTCCGAATACAGATACTTCAAATATGTGTAAATATTTTGAATACTTTTTTTGCAAAAACTCAATAGAACATCAATTTTTCTCAATGAGAAGCCCCTAGATATATATACCAAATATCAGCAAAATGTATATAATAAATAAATAAAAATAGGATAAGTTATCCACTATATATAAGATCAATAAAAATATATCTTCTCATTTTCGGCAAAAGTGTTTATTTATAAGATCCTTTCCCTAATTTTTCCATCAAAATATGTGAGTGGGTGAATGAACTCAATATTTTACTGGGCATTCTACTTATTTTTCACGCTATTTTCTCAATAAAATTTACGATAGACATATTATTTATGTCACGGATAATACGCAAAAAGAGAAAAATTTGCGTCAAACATAATTTCTGTTTTTGTCTTGCTTCCAAAACAAAAAAAAATCACATAGTTTCTTGTCTTTTCATTTATTAATTTGACACTTCAATGTGAGTATTTAGATAGATATCAAAAATGAAACCACTTGATAAATGCACAATTTTTAAATAAACTACATGACTATATGAAAATTGTCTAAGTGGAAATGGGTAAGAAACTCTTTAAAAAAAATTTAGAAATTATTATTTCTTTTAGGGAACATATATGTAGGGGAAAGCGCGCTACTTTCGGACGAGTTTAGCTGTGAGCAAGTCATTTTTTCAATATGTTTTTTATTGAATTTTACCCATTATAATATAATATTTTAATAGCTAATCTAATGCCTTAATTTTTTCTAATAGCCGTGTGTAAAATCAATTAGGAATGTAGAAAAAAATGAGTTGTCCGAAGCTACAGTCATCCGAAGGAAGCACACTTTCTTCTAATTAATTCCAGGATTGACTTCTCGGAAGATCTCTCGAGAACGTAAATCGCAATCTCTCACTGTTTATACGAGCTGCAGACCTAAAAGGCTTAGCCATATGGCTTTAATACTCCACTTCCTTATCAATTACAGTTTTTTGAAAAATTTAATTCAGGAAATTATTAAAGATAAATTACGTATTAAGTTCTCAAAACGAAATGAAATTATACGCTATTTAAAATTTTGAGACCTTCGGAAACTGGGCTAAACCTCTAGTCTCACGACCGCTTTAGGTTCTAAATTAAACAATTGATTGCAAGATAAACTTTGAGCAATTTTTAATTAAGTTTCCGTAGGTGAAATGGTATAGGAAAACTGGGGCAGTCGAAAAAATAGGGTAATAATATACACTGACACAGAGAAGAATCCTTATAGGGGAAAACACGTTACTTTCGGACGACTTAATCTTTGGACAACTTACTTTTACAATACGTTTTCAATGATTAATTCATCGAATTTTGGGAATATGGCTAATATTTGACGAAAAGCTGTACAAAAGTGAAAACAGAACACCAATTTCCCTGAATGGTCGCTTATATTGCTATATACATGCACACATAATAATGGCAAACGTACACATGAGTGGATGAAAGTGATTACTAACTTTTCACATTCAAGTAAACTCGTAAAAGTTGCAGAGAAGAAATTTGAGTGCAAAATTGTTTTGAACCCCAACATATTAATTAATTGAGTGATACATAAAAAGACAGAAGAAGATTGTTTGTGCCACAATTGCATGCAATATTTTCCATATGTTGCAAGTTTAGGTATTTGTAACTATGAGTGAGGAAAATTTTATTAACTTTGCCGCACATTTTCCATAACATCAACAGAGTCAGTCACATATATATACATAAAATTGTGAAAAGCATCTAACCACTAAACTGTCATATTCGCTTCCCTTCGCTTGTGAAATAAATTCGTGTGGCTTTTCCACGTGATTAGACCTCAAAAGAGTTGAATAGCAACATATGCTCTTTTCTTTTGATAGAGAATACTCGAGGAAATCTTCAGTCGAGAGTCTTCCACAGAATAAATATGCTGGATTTACTATTTTATATACCTATATTTTTTCTGCAAACATATTATATGCCAAAGTCTTCATGACTCATTGAAGATTCTCGGAAAATAGACAGAAGAAAAATTGAAAGATATCGTCCTATTTTATTCTACAAATTCTTTTTCCACTGAAATATTATGTTCCATTGAAAGATGCTCTATTCACGTCTGATATATCACGAAAGACTATAGCGGAAAGCTTTCAGGCATCGCACACACTCTGGCTTTGATCACTTAATATTTCGTCCATGTTCTTTTAATTAATCTAACCAATCTATGGCGATTTTAATAGCAACTAATAAGTTACATATGAATATGAAAAAATATGAAGTGTTCGAAGACAGAAAGTGTGCGAAGCCTTCAAGCATTTCCCTACGTTTTCCTAACAGTATACCCCAGTAGGGAAATTCTATAAAGAATGACAATGTCATGTGACAAATTTTCGTAGTAAATTTGAAAACAAGATATCGTTTAAGCTCAATGAGCTTCCAATAGCCATTGCTAGGAGCTCTATGGAGCTCTCGATAAGAGATATTCAATTTTAAAATTTGTCATATGACATTGTCATACTGTTACAAAATACCTCTACAGGTATTCAATAAGGGAATTCTTTAACAATCTGACAATGCCATATGACAAATTGTGTGCGAGTCTCAGAACGGCTTTTTCGAACATGTGATTCTGTAGTCATGACATTGTCATTTCTGCTCATGTGGCAGATGTCACATATTTGAGATCTCGGGGAATTCAAATTACAATATAATTTATTAACCAAAATGTCCCGTAAAGAAAAGTAATTTCGTTAAAAAAAAAAATAAATCGCATTTTCTAACTCATGTAATATGACAAAAAAGCTCGATTGACATTGTAAGGTTTTGAACCCAATCGAGACAATGCCACGAAAATTACAAAATTCCCCTATAGCTGTGACATATCACTGACTGGGAGAAATCCGAAAAAGTTAAAATAACATTCCCGAAATGTTTATTTTACCCTGCAGTATTGATCCAAAATAGGTGTAAATATTACCCTTTTTAGGTATATTAGGAGCTAAAGTTACCCATTTTCATGTTAATTTTACTCTTAGAAAGATCTAAAATTAACATAAAAATGCTGATATATTTTTACACCTAAAAAGTATTAAAGTTATGAGGAAAAAATGTTAATCGCACCCCCGTTTTTTCTCAATATAGAGCAAGCTTTATGTCATTTTATCGTTTTATCATGGTAACATAATCTGGTGCTCTTGTACCTCAAACTTTTGAAATAGAACCTGTTCTGCCCTTTAAAATGAAATAATGAATTACAATAGAAATTACCACAAAGTACAATGCAAAATAGTGTAGTAAAACTTACGATTTCCTTACGTAAATTTTCCCTTGGTTTACGTACGTCTTTCAAAACGAAATGTCGGAAGTATAGGTATTATTTACGTCAGAATGTAGGTAAAATTTAGAACCATTTTAAATCACTTTAGTCAAGCACGAATTGTGCCTTATTGACCTAATTTCTGTACCATATTAAATTGTTTTCTATTTGGGGAATTAAACATTCGAGATTATCATTTAATTTGTCTGAAATCTAAATATCGAAGAAAATGTTTCTGAGAAATTCAAACTCTCTAAAAGTTTAAATTGCTGACTATTGAACTTTATTAAAGTTTTCGTTTAAATCATATAAATGTTTCATATTAAAGATTTAGGATGTCATAATAAATCTTTTGAATAAATAAATTCTTCTTGAATTTTAATGAATAGGCAATTTTATATCAATAAATTATCACTGTCTTTAGTGAATGGAAATTATATTGCTCAATAAATAAAGCGAAATTGATCTTACAATATCAATTTTGAGTTATCAGTTGCAAACGCCAAAATACCGGAAGGGACAAAATCCAGAGTGCGCTAGTCGAAATCCGGATTTTTTGTCCATCCGAGAATTTTGCTATTTGAAATTTTGATCTATTCAAGATTCCGACCCTTTCAAGATTTTGGCTTTTGGAATTTTAATCAATTCGCCGACCTATTCGGGTTTGTAACATGCAGCATGAAGTTAGTTACGAGCGAAAGAGATCTCTGAAAATATGAATATCCGGTGTGTTGGCTGAGTATGAGTGTATTTGTCCCACCGCTCCAGGGGATATCTGAACCGATAGCAGAGGGATGAGTGGGGACAATCGGGGTAAAACTTGACTAGGTTAAGAAGTTTAGTGAATAATTTATGAGTGGACTGCTATCCCAACGGGACAAGAGGACAAGGGATTTTTAACAAAAAGAAGGCAAAGGTCTTGTAAACCGTTTACCGGACCATCCTATTACCCACGGAGGGAGATTGACCAAGACCGAGATCGGCGGAGAGAAACGATATCAACAACCAAGGATACCCTATTTCTGGAAATTACGATGGAACCCTTATCGATGGAAATAGTCAAGGAGACCATTTCGACATGAAATATCCCGGCTTTGCGACACGGAGAGAAACCAAAAACGTTCACGGAATTCCATATTTCCCGACACCCACTGTTTAGAATAAAGAAAGCCTCACCGGATAATCCTAGAACCTTAAGTACCCTATAAATGTTATAGGAAACTTGTCAATTGATTGAAGAATTCTTTTCTGGGAAGTTTCTTGGTCTTATTCAGGACGAATGGACAAAGTTTTTAAAGAAGATCCTTTGTAAGAATCGAGAGGTTGAGCTTGATAAAAAAGAAACTGGGTAAACCAATAAAGGTTTTGACTTTCCGGACTTTGACTCATTTGAGTTTTTACGTTTTTGTGATTTTCGTTTCTTGGAAATTTGGCGTTCGGGATTTTAACTGGCACTGGTATCTCCAATATAACCAGTTTTCAAAAGAGAACCGTGAGATCAAACACTTTACTAAGCTTTAACGCTTTGTTTCGCCGTATTTAATTATTCTTGTAGTTAAGGAAGCTTAGGAAGTGCCAGAAGTGCTGGAAGTGTCGTTCTGTATTTTGCGATATCATTTCCCCTCATTTTAAATAGTACCTAAGCAATATAGAAAATCATTTATAACTTATTGCGCCCTAAATAGGAATAAATTGGATTTTCCTTAATGGCAAATTTTACATTTAATTTTCTCTTCTACATTGAAACTTAGTGGTTTTACAAGGACATAACAAAACTTTGACGATAGTTCATCAATTTTAATCCTCTTTCAAACAGCTTTGAAAAGGATCTGAAGTATTGAATTGGAAATATAAGATCAATATCAGTATATTTCAAAGAGAATTCATTAATATTATTTAAAGTGGTTGATTTTGCCTGTGTGTGTATGTGCCTTGAATTATTAAATAGAGATAAAATTACCACATGAGGTTACCGTGATAAAAAGCAAACACATAATATTGCTGTGAGTTGGGAAAATTTTGAAACCATCAAGAGCAATTTAGTACATGAAATTTAATCCAGAATCTAAAACGATCTTCACCCCCCCTAAGCCCCCCCTTCAGTCTCTCTATTGCTGTTTCTCCTCGGAAAAGTCTGGCATAACTTTAATTCCACTTGATGGCCACAAAATAAATTCCGCCTCTGAGATATTTTGCTGAAGAAGTGAGTTGAGGGATTAGATTGTGGCTTTTTTGTAATATTCTGTCTCTCGTGTTCTTGCTATTCAGATTTTTGCGCGCCAAAATAATATTTATGTACAGAGAAATGTATGTGGTGAAATTCTCTGTAAGCCTTATGGCAAAAACGGACGACCCAATGTTGATACCAAAACGGAAACCACAAACATCAGAGATGTGCCTCCCCTTTAGTACAGGAAGGAGCGAGATGGAAGGTGTGACTGTGAATGAAGGGGATGAAGAGCTGAGGAAAATCTTTTGGGGATGGATGAGGATATATGTTGGAGAAGGGTAGAATTTTAGCTCTTCATAAAGTCATATTGTGTAGTAGGGTATCCCCCATATTGTATATATGTTATGTGTGTGTGCTTTTTTTTCTGTCAACCGAGGTATTATCCTATGAGAAGGATTTGCGATATTGCAGAAATTTTTATCAATCCTTTTGTCATTTCCTGCTACTCTCACAAACACTGCCATCGTCCACGACTGAGCTTTCATTATATATGTACATGGCCACCACCATCCTGAGGTTGATTTATTACAGAATTGGATTTCATTATGTTTTCTTCATATATTTTGTCACAAAATGGCTTACAATGTTAAGGTTATCTTTCATTTAGTTGGTTGGAGATTTGAGATTTGGATCCCAAGACTTATTCATTTCTCAAACAAAGCTCTGTAACACTGTTAAAAAAGACTTGCAAAAGTGGGCGTGGCTATTCTGATTTTCAACAGAATCTTAAAACTTATAAATTAATATACAAAATTAGAAAGTTAATATACTTAAAAGTAGCTTCAAAATATAATGATTTACTGCAATTATAAATTTTGTAACATTTCCAAAAAAATACAAAGTTATCGATCTTATGGAAGGCGTGGCTTATTTTTATAAAACATTACGGCCTTGTACACCTATCCCAATTAATATTGCAGCTAAGGATATGACATTAAATTTAATTTAATTTAAAATTCAAGACTAATAAAGCTTCCGAAAATGCTGTCAAAGTTTTCTTTATTAAAATTTCACAGAGGGCGTGGGTTATTTTTATAAAAGATCACGGCCTTCTACTCCTATCCCAATTAATTTGATATTGAGTTTCATTTAATTAAAAATGCAAAAATACTCAAACTTTCGAAAATGGTGTCAATGTTTTCTTTAATAAAATTCTACAGAGGGCGTAGCTTATTTATCTACAAAGCCATCTTATTATTGGATTCGAATAAATAATTTTGTGACAGTGACTATAATGTCTAGCGCACAATAACTTTTGTTTTGTAAATATGTTTTTTAACATTTCAATGAAAATGAATGAGATCGACTTTTAGTCATCTCTGTCACTCTCATAGGTAACTTTGAAAACATGTTTAGAAACAAAAGTTATTGTGCGTTGTGCATAACTTGCAGAATAATATTTTTCAATTCCAATAATTACTGGGAATATGAAGGTAGTTAAGGTGAATATTTCGTCCTTAGACATCTATGTTTGAAAAACATTTCGATATCGAATTTTTTAAGGTCAAAATGTATCCACTTTGGAGGGCTTATTGTTCAACCGATTTACTTAATTTGGATTTTTTTGAAAGATCTTGAAATTTCCAACCCGACTGTATAGGATTTAATCGGTCATGAGTCATTATAGTACCCGTAAATGATTCATCTTTCTTGGATTTATTTTTTTATTTGTTCGAAAGCTTGTTACTTATGCTAAAATATTATAAAATTTGCTTCTTGTATTATTTTAATATCTTATTATATAATAAAATATAATATGTATAAAATATAAATAAAATAATATAATATAAATATAATAATAAAATAAAATATATTTTATTTTAATATAATAAAATCTACTTTTACTCTTCTTAGTAGGGTGATATGAACCCAAAAACAATGCGAAAAGATAATACAGCGATAGCTCTTTCTCATGAGTTCGAGCACTTCGTAAAGTTGAGACGCTTTGTCATTTATTTTTTCATTGTTACAAGTATTTTTCAAAATTTATCTCTTTTATGATTGCTTGCCCAATTTATTTGAAGTAGAGGGATTCGAAATAGATTTATCATTCATATATCTGTGATACAAAGGACTAACTCAAGTAAGTTGATCCTTTGTTATTTTTAAGTAAGAACTTGGTGCGACCGATTTTGTGATTTATATCTTTATACTTTTGTGTCTTTATCATGGCTTTTTAAGCCACGTCCAGGGGGTAGAGAAATTTTAATTATGCTAATTGCTTATTGTCGAAGAGGCAACGCATCTTCTCAGTATAGTAAGGTGGGGTAACTGAATCGTTTTCAGAAGAGTACTACTTAAACGCTTGTTTTTGGACTGATGAAATTCTTTTTTATTTCTTCTAAATCCATAGCATTATTCACTGTTTCATTCAGAAACATAATATAAAAAAAATTATTAAAAATATTAAAGAAAATTTATAAAATACTGATAATACTGAAATAAGTCAGCATGCACTAACTGGGTCGCCTTTTCGCTAATTCACTTTTAATTAAATCTTTGGATTTAAAATACCTTTTCACAAGGAAAAAACAATAAATGTTTTCAATAAACCAGCTGTCATTAGCGAAAATATTACTGCTGAAAATTTTTAGTGAAGAATCCAGCTGGCACAAGGTTGAAATAAGTCGATTACACTCACTTATTTAATGGGTAAAAATATTATTTTTGCTTTTTCTCAAACTTGAATAGTTATATTATGTTACTGTAGTGCCTATATTATGAAAATAAAAATAAAAATATTATTTTAAGTGAATTAGTCATAAACGATCCAGATAGCGAAGCGCCCGGATTAGCACACTTGACTATAGTGCAAAAAATATCAATTAAAGTGTTTACTTTTTATTGGTCTTGTACGAGATGGAACTTAAAATTCTAATTTATGGACACAACTATTTCGTGGGTTCTAAATTTATTAAATTTCTCTGTAGCATGTACCCATAATAATATTATGAAATTAAAAAAAAAAAAACATTAATTCGATTTCTTTTAAAACCAGTTGCATGCAACTCATTAGGCACTAAATGAATATTCATTGAGGAAATCCTAATTATATAATATATTGTTTTCCTTTTATTATAAAGGGAATGAGTAAATAAAAATTAATCCTTACTGTGAAAGGACCATAATTGTGCTATTATATAAACAATTCTGTACAAAATAAAAGGAGAGACAGAAAAAGAATATAACAAAAAGGTGAGGCGTTTTTCCTTCAATCGTACAATAATCGTTACATATTTCAACGTAATATGGTCACGAATATTGACCCTTCCATCATTGTCAGTAATCGACTTCAACATATTTGTTGATTTCCTCACAATTTGCTCCTTTGCTTGAGCTCTTTCCAGTCACATAAAATCACATTTGCACTTCACGTAAATCCGCTCTAGATTTAGTGACATGAAGCATCAAAATGTACACCAAATGGCAAAAGAAAAACTTTGAATTTGCACATTGTTGTGACTTTAAGGAAATGTCACATTCACTTTCCTTCAACCAAATATTTTAGTGTAACTGGGTTATATACAAAACATATATTTCTCCTTTTTCTCTGTTAGTGTTCTAATAGAGATAAAACAAATTGCTTGGAAAATGTGCAAGTTCGAATCGCGTGACAAAATATATATGTTTTTTTTCTCTCTTCACAAAGAAATAAAATAAAATACATCAAATGTAAGGGATTTGAGCAGCAAAATGCTTCGATAGTGCTGCCACAGGGAGAATTTTCCTTGATATTATAAGAGTGTTTCTGATACTATAATAATTTTCAATCTCAAGTGTTAGACTATCACGCAAATATTCATTTATTGCCAATAGTTTTGTTCACACAAGCTGAACGCAATCTGATACCTAATATTCTTCAATGTTATTTTCTTATTAGAGTTCAAAAACAAAAGGTAAAGTTTCCAATTATAGTTCTTGTTGTAAATTTTCATCATATCACAAATTTCCGCTAAAGAATTTAAATTATAAATTTACTACATTATTAGTCCAAAAAAATTAAGGAAGTTTTTTGTGAAAAACTTACTTAGGGTAGACGGGGATATTATCGATCAGTTAAGGAAATGATAAACTTTAACAGACAAAAAATCATATTCGAATTTTTGAACTGAAAACTTGTTATAGTCAATCTTGCAGATGTCCTCTACAAGATTGACCACAATCTTGATATATTTACTTTGGAGTGGTATAGGAAAAACTTTCTCGAAGTGCATTTGCATGTAATATCGATCAGTCGATGCTTGTAATATCGATCAAGGAAAAAATGGGGTTTACACGTACCATCAGGGAATGTGAATATGTATTTTATATTTTCCGATAAAATAAAAAATAGATAATTGAAATACTTAGCTTTAATTTCTAAAGGGCACATTTTCGAATTCGATATTACAAGCATCGCTTGATCGATATTAGGAGCGTTTTGGTAATACCGCAGCGTCTACCTTAATTGATATACTGGGGATACGGTTGGCTTTGAACTTCTGGGGTGACGCTTCAGCTTTTTAAGCTTTTCTTTAATTGTGGCACTTAAGGATGATCTTCACTGATCGGATATAATTAAATAAATCGCATTTTACGGGTTAACATTGAAATCAGAACTAATGTTTTCTAACATGATTTCTTTGGAATATTTTAGCATAAGAGGAATTTAATGTGGAGTGTGAAAAGCTTATAAGTTTACTGCAAGAATATGTGCTTCTTCGACATTTCCACTTTGGAAAACTGAAAGTCGGTGTGTTAGTGAATTTTCATAGCAAGGGAAATTAGGTATGATGGAAGCTGCTTTTCTAAAATGCACGAGCAAACAAACGCATTCGAGTGCATTGTAGCGCAATAGTTAGGAGAATTTAGTTTTCACTGTTACATATTTTGCATAAATACACAAAATGTCGAATAATTTTGATTATGTATGGGCTTACTACTGCATATATAAATTTATTTATCGATTTACCATGCAGACGTATATTTTACGAATTTAGACTTGGTATTTTATAAATTTCAATCACTATCGTGCTAAATAATAATAAAATTGTACTACTTCTTTAAAAAAAATTACTAATGTAAAAGCAACAGTTGCGAAAATTTTAATAAATAATAAATAAAATAAATAAATATTTATCTCTGACGATTGATCATGGTCATCAAGTGGGAACGTCTTTACACTGAGAAAAAAAAACAGGGATGCGATTAACTTTTTCCCTCACAACTTTGACACTTTTTAAGTGTAAAAATATATCAACATTTTTAATGTTAATTTTACACCTTTTTAAGGGTAAAATTGACATGAAAAAGGGTGACTTTAACCCCTAATACACATAAAAAGCATAATATTTTAACCGAATTCGGATCAGTACTGCAGGATAAAATTAACATTTCCGGAATGTTATTTTAACTTTTTCGGATTTCTCTCACTCAGTGTAATACTCTGTCAGTGAAATGACTCAAATTTAACTAGAGTAACCGTGAGTCAAACGGTGTAAGTGTAGTGTCGAAATGCCGACTTCATTGTGACAATTTATTATGATTTTCGATTTATTTTATGTATGTCGATTTCGTCGAAAGACCGTCATTTAGAGTCGCTTTCGTTACTGCATGGTAGAGTAAATCTTTGTCCCGTAAAATAACGAATATATTACTAACTCAATCTTGAGTAATGCTGTGACTAAAATTCGACGTGAATACGACTAATTCTTAAGGTTTCAATTAGGAGTGTTTTTTAAACAATTTCATGTACACCAAAAACCAGTAATTTTTGTTAAGTCAGAGTAATTTTTTGCTTCTTAGGTATGAATAAGTATGAACATTTGGAAAAATATCACAATGTTAAACGTTTATCAAGTTATTTGTATAATCATTTCAATCAATATTCGTTTTATGACAAATTCACAGACATTCACTAATCCCACCCATTATAACTTTTCATTGCAAATTAATTCTCAAGTTTTGTGTGGGTGGGTGTGGCATAAAATATAATTCGCAACATACTAACTATTCAGATTTGGGATGAGAATTAATTCTGAAGTAATTAAACTACGTTTCTTAGTGAAAAGTCTTTTAATATCCATCTAATGAGTAAAAGTTTTGAATTTTCACATGAGCTTATATGTATCATCATCTTAACATGAGAAATTGTGTGTGAAAGGGTTTTTGAAGGGAAGAAAATGAGGAATCTCTCGTAGTATATATTCTCTTTGATTACCGGCGAAACTTCTTCCTAAACCACTTCTATTAGAAATTACATTATTTATTCATGAAAGACTTTTTTTTCATACTTTTCTTGTAATACACAAAGAAAATTGATTTCTCAAGAGATTTTTCCTATTTGCCTCACTTCCCCAGCTGCAAGAAAAATTTCCTTCCATATGCTTATATGAATAAAATCCATTGGGGAAATAGTTTAAATTTTCACATAATTTCTAATGTAAAAATTTTCATGTTGGAGAAATTGTTTCATAAGCTACATACATTTTAATTTATTTGCTCAAAGGAATGGATTTGAAACATTATGTAGGCAGGATTTTTTTCAAACACATTTGAAACTATCTCTGCATCCCTTAAACTTTTTTTTCGTACCAATGTGCAATGTTTTTGCTCTCAACTGGAGTTTTTATAGACCATTATATTATTGTCATGAAACTTTTGAACCATCACTTTTCATTTATCTATACTCTGCCGTTCGTTTTTTTTTCTACCAAATTTTGCGCCTCTTGGTGTTTTCCCTCACAGAAATTTTATGATGCATAAGCATAAATGAGAAAGGCTATTAAAAAAGAAATTTGAGTATGAAAGATTCTCATACGAATTTTATGGGTGTTTGCTCTCTTCCGGACTGAAATACAAATGTAATGTATACTTTAGAATTTTTTGCACATTGATATAAAAAAGGTTTATTGTTTTTTTAATGCAAAAAGTAAATCTATTGAGGTGTAAATTTCCCTAAAATCAGAACCATGTAATGCAAAATTATACAACATTGATGAGAAAATAGTAAAAAGGTTTTTGGATTAACGTAAATTTTATTAAATTATTAATTATTTTTTATTAAATCATTTTCTAGAATGTTTTTACGTATTGAATTAATAAAAAATACCGTGGGGCACCTTTGAATTGGTGCAACTTTGAAATTTTGTTTATTCTCCTATTTTTAAATTGAAATTAAAAGAAAAAGCCTAATTTCAAAGCTGCCTTAATTCAAAGGTGCCCACTTTCCCCTAAAATAGAGAAAGTTTAAGAAGTCAAAACAACGGAACTTTGATACCACTAGACCTTTTCCTATGCTAATTTCCTGAAAAGGGTCATGGGTCAAATTAGTTCAATTAGTCTCACTTTAGTTTATTCTTTATACCCTGGATGCAATATAATCTAATTTTGCGATACCCTCCCGAAGTATAAGCTTAATTGTTAAAACTGAACTCTCAATCGATCACTCAGAAAAAAAAGTTGAAAAAATGACAAGGAAGTTATTGCAAGATAGCCTTTACTAGACGTTTTATTGATACATACCTTTTCAAGATTTTTATAGGCTCCCAGAAAACTGAAATAAATCCATCTGAAGAGTACGAAATATGATTCTCTACTTATCTTCTCCAAATTTTGCAGTGATTTTCTGTGAGTTTATAAAGCATTTTAATGTTCGAAATGAATTTTTCTAATTCAAAAATAACTCGACTGAAGTATAGCCCTTAAGAGTAAAATGGTGTAATTTGGAATCATTTTCAACTTAGAATTTTAAGATTTCTTCAATGTTATAGAAGTTCAATAGGAAGAAAAGACCTAAAGCTCTGCCATAATGGCTTAATATCTCTAATTTTTTATTAGTCAATATTTGTATTAGTCACCTCTGATATCTAACCTAGACTGCCCTTCTCAGAGCTGGAAGAGACAATTATACCGCCGCTGGCGATACATAATCCTCTCGTTCTGTAATAACCTTCCCGATTTGAGAGCTCTCTCCGGTTGAGGTTTTTCCTTTACCGATTCGAAGGTATATCAGAGAGAACTTACCTTAAACCCATAGTAAGTTCGGACGTTTAAACCGGCGAGTTACACAAAAGTGAGCAAGTTCATGAAATGTAGGGGAGACTTGGGCAAAATTCGTCAAAACAAATAATTCAATATTCACTATTTTCTAAAATTAAAGAAACTGATCCTTGAAATTTTTAATATAGATAGCCTTCATGAACTTTCTTAAACTTACAAAGTTTCAAGGGATTCGAGGATGGATTTTGTAAAATAAAAAATAACGAAATTTTGAACCCTATTTTTGGAATATTTGGCTTACAGAAAATATCAATACTGGTTAGTTCAATTTAAGCACATTTCTCGTTAAGATAGAGAAAAATTATCTTCGACAAAGTTATAGAGGAATAAATTTCTTATAAAAATATGTCTATTTGATATTTTTAACGTTTGCGAGAGTAAAACGTCACAAATTATCCGAAGACTGGCAAAATTTGCCCCAGAAATTTTGAGAATATCCACAAAATCGACTTTTAGAAAATGATTCGAAAATTACATTTCTTTCGAGATAGAGGAAAATAGTCTTATACAAAAAAATGTTTAAAGTTCTGTTATAAAACGTTTAAGTTTTCTCAGAGCTGGTGAAAGAATTAAATATACGTTTTGACAAGTTTTGCCCCAGTCTCCCCTACATTTATTTTAATGAAATTGCAATTCAAACGTTCTGACATTCTGAAATTCCACAACACACAAAAATTCACTTTTCACAGCAAACGTTAGCACACTGTTGTTGACATTGTTCACGATTGAAGTGTCAAGAGTATCGAAATTTGAAATGACAGAACAATGAGCGCTAAAGCGGTGTGTATAGGAACTTGTACTTTAGGCTCTCGGTAGATTTTCGAATAAGTTTGGCTTGGCTCGTCTGGAGTGGATTTGTCTCTTTGAAAGGTTATTACTGAACGGAGCCAATAACGCTCATTTACAGTTCCACAAAACATCGAATTTTGATATCGGATCGCAAACTGATATAAAAATTCGCCTAGATTCATATTTTAAATTTAGTAACCGAAAACGACCATAATAAAATGTTTAGACTAAATTCTAATCACTTTACCACTAACAATTATTAAGCTGTCCCTTGGCTTAAGTCGTAATGCTTTAGACAGACTTACGGCTGTCTAGGCCATAACGGCTTAAGCCAAGAGACGGCTTAGTGGGAAACTGATGGGAATGTAGTCTAACCACTATTTTGATTACAGTAACGTTAAGCTGTCTCGCGACTTAAGCCGTAGGTCTGTCCAGGATATTAGTCTCAAAATACTCTCTTCATCTTAAATCACAAGAATTTAAACTGGTAATGAAGTGGTTTAAATTATTCATCTTAAAGGATTATAAAACCTATTTTAACCTGTTTGCCGTCTATATGAAACTTTTATTCATATTTTTAGATGAAGCTTAAATAAAGCTTTATTCCTAATGCTATTTTAATCCCGAGCAATAAGCCTTACAAGAAAAATCTTTACTGTGACAAACTGAATAAGGTTAAAGCCCCTGAAAAAAATATAAACGTTTCCTGATTTTTCAACGAAAAACCAATCTTATTCTGTTGGAGAAATTGCTTATGCTGGCTGTTCTTAGAGATGTAAAAGATGATACTGCCATGCCTTGCAATAAATCACGAATATTTCGCAAATTTTATTGTTGAATCTTTAATAATATCTTTTTATGGTGGACATTGAGTACCGGGGTATTGAGGCATTATTTTGTGAGTACAAAAACGAAGAATAACCAACAATATATTCTTTGTAATATCTTTTATTTGATTTTTGGTTGTTCACTTTCTCCAACTTTATTCTTCGTTTTCTCTGTTGTTATATTTGGGGGGTGAAAGACGATAGTGTTTTTGGGGATTTTCTATTCACTTTATCGTCATTATTGTTCTTAGATAGGATGAGTCACAATCCATAGGAAAAAGGAAAAAAAAAAGCTCAGTGATGACATCTTTATCGTGTCCGACAAATAAACAATAGTCTCTTAGTCAACCGAACATTTGGGAGAAAGTTGGCAGATAGTGCAAACTCCCTGGAAAATCCTCACTATCACCTCATACGGAATTGAAAGAAAATTCTGCCGCATTTCCTGACAATCTCTCTCCCTATCCCAAGGAATTTTCTTCCATTTTTTTTTTGTGTCCTCTATACCACACAATGCTGATAGCATTTCACACATTCATTTATGTAGTTCACAAAAGGAATGAAATGTGCTACTTTGAGATGGTGAAAGGGTGTGGAAAAATGTGAAAGCTGGATGAATGATTGGAACACATGTTCTTATGGAAGATAGAACGATGATGTGTCTGCGTGCTTTTGATTCCGGGAGCAATTTCCCAGGGAACTTGTGAAGAATGGTGGTGGTGAAAATAACTGCACGACAGCGAAGAGGGAAACTCAATTGAAAAATTTATTGAATTTCCACGGAAAATTCTTGGTGAATTGTGTCGATCGAATGTTATATGTTCTCGTTTTTTTTTTATCAAACGTAACTCCAGAAGAGCACTTCCATTGAGGAAATATCCTTTCCCATGGAAGCACAAAAATTCACTTCATGCAAATTCACCCACTCTTTCACCAAGTAATGCATGTAGAAAAATATAATATGTGCAGAAGCATAAAGTCTGCATGGATAAATGCAATTGCTTGGAACGATTTGAGAGTTGATTTCTTAATACCGAATAATAAACGAATTTTATTGCAATCTGAATGCTGAAAATTCATTGGAATGTTCTTTAAAAGATAACGTACAAGTATTGGGTTTATTTCACTAAATGCATATTTGTTTTGTCTGCTTAGAAAAGTAAAAAGAATTTATGTAAGTAATATCCATCTTGGAGAACAAAAATAAAATGAAAGACATTACAGAGTTTTTTGAATTTCTTTTACCACATCAATTGAAACTAAAAGTAACTTAGACACTGAGAAGGGGCGACAGGTCGACAAAAATTCTGACAGAATTTCGCCGATATTGCGATAAAAAAAAATATTTTGCAAAATTTTTCGCGAAATGTTTGTGAATTTCTAGTGGTGACTTACAAAAATGCTTGTAAATTGTGTAAAACACAAAAAGTCCGTAAGCATGCTTTTAAAAGATGGTATTTTAAAAATGCACCCGACTGTGCTATTTTGTGCTCCAGAAAGTAGGCAATTGTCACTGAGAGAAAGCTCAGGGCGATATTTTATGCACCTAAGAGTAGGCAAAATGACACGGTGAGAAAACTCAGTGAGATATTTTTATTTCGAAAAAACAGTTTTGAATCAAAAGTACCCCCTATAAATGCCGCTTAAAAGTCCGTAATTGCTTCACAAAGACTGTTCGTAGCACGATCATTTCGCGAGCATTTTTCGCTCTTACAAATATTTGTTCATACATTTTTGTATGTCTGGCGAAACTTTACGAACAAATGACAAAATTTTACGAACTCTTTTTTTTTGTATGTTTACGAACATTTACGAAAAATCGTCGTGAAAAAACATGACATGCATGTAAAAATTCATGTACGAGCAATTTTACAAAATATTTTGTTCATTTGACATGCGTTACAGGGCAGATGACAGTTCAAATTTACCTCGACTGTCATTAACATTTTATAAAAAAAAATACCTCATTCTCAGTTAAAATTAATTAATTTTAAGAAATTAGTAAATAAAAGCAAGCAGAAGCTGAAAGATCAATTTGTGATCTATTTAGAGAGTAATTAAATTTTTGTTTAATAATGTTTGACTTCTCCATAAACGGAAAATTTAAAATTTTATCTATAAAATCTATCTATCTTTATCTATAAATTTTTTCATGTATCTATGAAAATTTTCTGTGTCACTCAAGTGTATTCGTGGGTTTTTTCGGTCCCGAAAATTTCTTTGAAAGCGAAACTCTTTATAATATCGAAAGAAATTTGTGTGTTCTTAATTGAATAAAATGGTGTTCTTAGAATTAAAAAGGAAAAAAGGGAAATCTTTGCCCTGAGCTCTGATTTTTTTTAGTACTCGGCTGTATTCATGTGCTTCTGCTTTATTAACTATGTTTTATGTTGGTTTCTCTCTCGACTATTTGATGGTTTTCGAACAGGATGAGCACTGAGGAAAACAGTCGTGTCAAAAATTAACACAAAGAATGGTCGATAATGTAGAAGCACATGAGAACGACCATGTACTAAAAAAATGTTCAATGCTTTGCTGCTTTCATTTTTCATTGGAATTGCACCATTGTATTCTTCTTTCTGTGGTCCTTAAAGGTGTAATGATGCCATTCCACATGTGTGCCTCATTTGCTTCTGCTTAATCGACTTTTTTATATGTTGTTCCTATCTCAACTATTCGATGTTCGATATTATGTACGACAATCAATCGATATTGCCGAACGATGCCTTGATTTGATGGACGACTACATCAAATGTCGATAAATCAAACAGAACTTAAGGGGGTTTCCCTAATTACAGGGTCAGAAAATCATCAATCAGGAAATTGTAAGCAGTTGAAAGGACATAACTTTTGGCGCCAATAGCAAATAGTAATGAAAGTGTTTTAGCTGTGTCTCCCGCCATCTTAACAAGAACCCCCAAAAACAACCCCGATAACCTTTTTTATGATAGATTTTCGTGCAATAAAAACATCTTCCCAACTGCAGATCTATAATTTTCAAATCAAAACAATCATATAATGACTTGTGGGAACTTTTGCTTTGATTTATGAATTTTCCAATACTTGAAATATAACAAAATTTATGAAGGTAAATAATTGAAGAACATTTGAACATTTGAAGCATTTATGCTTTGTGACTCTACCAGCCTATGAAATCCATCTAAATACATGCCTAAATATTATTTCACTGAATATTTGCTTTTTATAGTTTAGTGTCTGCAACTCACTGTGTTGATTAATGGAGTGGAAAGTTCCAAAGTGGTTAGGGAAAAGCTCACACAGATGAAAGTGTGAGCGATGAGCTTTTTGCTTTTGCATATACAACACAGCACTTGGATGAATAAATTTACCAATTCGTTACTATTACAGCACTTGTGATGACAAATAAATTAATTTGATATTGTTCTGTGTGATGTGTTATGTTGGCATTTCGTGTTTTCTCTACCGTATAATTTATGCGCAAATAGTATAACATTAGAATAAATTAAATGCTACATGAATTTTACGTTGTAACAATTGGATAATTTACACTCAAATATAGGTGATTTTGCACGCTTTCACTTTTTCCCTATTTCCATTTTTCATCTATTAATTGGCTGTATTATTGATGAAATTAGTTTCATTTCTGATATCAATTGATACATAGTACAATGTGATAAATGCAGTGAATGATCTATTCAAAACGTTTAATTAAGTAATAAAATCTAATTCTAATGGTTCTCTAACAAATTTAGGTTCGACAATCGTTTCGCTTTTCCTATTGTTGCTGCCTAACTAAAATACTTTGTGAAGAAACGAAATCCCAAAAAATTCTCAAACTCCATAGAGGTGTAACAAAAAAAATTATGCAATATGTGTTTCTTTTCACTATTCCATTTGACTTTCCTAGCAAAGTTCTATTTGCATTTTCACGCTGTTGTGCAAAATGTTCCTACTTTTCCATTCATAAATAAATAATGCCATTTTGCAAGTTTTCCTAATGGGACTTACTGTAGAGGATGTCTCAATTTGAAATATGAGCAATGTACAATTACTTTTGTTTTTTCAGCATGTTTTTCAAACTGCAAATCAGAGGAAAAAGGCCTCTACACACTAGAGAAAATTATGTCCATATTTGGCAATATTGAAAAAATACAAATTTTGACAATTTTTCCTACACAGACAAAAAAATATTTCAATATTTCAAATTAAAATATTGACAAAAGCTTTGTATAGTACGAAAAAAATAAGAAGTCTATTATTGCGAAAAGTTTGCATCAGCACAACATTTTGAGGTTATTTTTTTGAATAAGTGTACGTAATTATCATCATCATCATTATTTTTAACCGCTTATCCCTATTGGGGTCGAGGGCTGAGGACATCTAGGTTAGCAGAGCCCACGTTTGTCGATCCTCTGCCACTTCAGGAAGACGTTCAAGTTCGATCCCAAGTCGTAGTTTACAGTAGGAAAGAATGGGTCACCGGTGACCCAATACCAATAGTCCTTTCGACTAAGGACTTTCAGAAGATTGGTATTATCTTTTTGTCCAGTTTTCACATACGAAATGGGGCACCACCACCGCATTGATTTTTATTTGTAAACCATTTGAACTATGATGATCAGTTTTTCAATGGATAAGCATCCTTAGAGTGTCTATGAATTCATAAAATCACGTCCTCTAAAGTTTAATATCTAATTAGAAAATTGCAGTGTTCAGTGCTACTCCGCACGCCCCTGGCAAGTTGCCTGAAATTTGAAGCCACTTTCTCATATTTCGATTTAAATTTATATGGGATTTTTTTTTGCACTCGCGACCGTTACGCTAAATATCTAAAAAGTGTGAAGTTTTTCCGTATTATAAGATATCTTTCCGTATGGAGGGATAAATATACAAAATTTTTGTTTAAATACATTTTTTCCACGGAGCACTGTGAGCTGCGTCCGAGATCAGTTTAGGAAATTGGCTTCAAATAGCTCCATATAAAAAAATTAACTAGCCACATGCTTGCTACTCCGTGTTCACTGTCGCCTCAGGGATCTCCAAAGTCATTTTAATAACGTGCGAATAACGTATTTATTGCCTTATTTATGTAGAGGAAACTGAGGTACCGTCAAACACGGGGTGGCACCGAACACTTCGTTGTTTAATTAAATATTAGACTTCTGAAGACGAGACCAGTATGAAATCATAGATACTGTAAGGATGCTTATCCACTCAAGAAATGGCCGTCATAGTCCAAGTAGTTTAGTATTAAAGATCGCTGTTCGGTGATTCCCCAGTTTCCCCTATTACACTATAAAATTCTCCTATAAAGACTTTAAGACTTGTAGTGCTTTATAAGCTGATCAACATTCATCTGATAGAACTAGAAATTGTATCTCTTCAAATTTACGTACTTTGCCCTGCTATATCGTCAGTTCTATTGACGATGGAGCATAATAAATTTTGCCAATTACTCCAGTAGTCTAATGTTGTCCTTCACACCATTGAAGGTGTAATGAAGTGTAAGTAAAAAACTATGTTAATGAAGTTAAAATTCAAGAAGATGACTGTTGAAAGAGATAATGAAGAATTTATTCAAATCAAATAGTAGAAATTAAAATGCAAAAATCGCTTTGACTAAAGAGATTTTTCATTTTGGTTTCATGTCCTGGTGGAAAACTCCAGTATTGGGGACAAATTTTATTCACCATGGTTCGTTAAATGTCGCCTATTAGAGAGTGATGGGATGAAAAACGAAGAAAAAGCTAAGGGGATGAACAAGAAAAATGAGATGATGAAAAAAAAAACTGTTTTCAGTTGGGGGTGTGGGGGTATGAGAAAAATCACTTTCCGGTCTAAGGGAGAGAATTTATTGAGTAGAAATTGTCAAATTCGTCCTCCTTATTGCACAATTTTTTTCTAGTTCTTCCCCCTTACACCCCCTCAGTCGGTCTTTCAGGACGATTTGGAAAGCTTGTGTCGCAATTTTATCCTCTGGTCTTGATGAAAAATCGGTGGAAAAATCAAAATATTTTGCCGCATTTTCCACCCCGACTCACACTTTTGGTTCTCCACTGAAAAATTGGTTCTCTTTAGGAACGATAAAATTTCAATACACATTCAATACAATTTCAGTTTCGACAATATTTCTTATAGACTTTCTATATAGTCATATCTGATTTTGCTTTCAAACGCCTTCCCCTGTATTTTATTGTGTCAGACTTGAATATGAGCTTCTTAAATACCTTTCAAAAAGAAAGAACTACATTTGTCATCGCTGTTTTCATTCTTATCTTTTTTATAGGCAGAATTGCTTTTGTTATTGAATAAAAGTCTTTAACAGAAAGAAATAATAAAATAATTTTTTTAAAGGACACTTTTGGATATATACATTGTGCTTTTGTAATATCAAATACGTGGGGGATCCCACTTCTGAATTTGTAGGCCCTGTGGGGGTATTCTGTAACATTATGACAATGTCATATGACAAATTTAAAATGGTTTATGTGGTAGATTCGAAAAAACAATCGAAAACCAAATTCATATCAGTTACAAAGAGCTTTATAGAGCTCCTAACAATATTTTTTCGACCCTCATTGGACTTCAATATTGTCCTGCTCCCGAATTTATCCCGAAAATCAACTGAGATTTATCATATGACATTGACATAGCGTTACAGAATTTCCCTATTGAACAGGTTAACTAAAATATTCCTCAAAATTCTAAAGTTAAAATGGAATTATCTAGTTGCTACACATCTTGTAATGATCTTGACAAATTTTGATCAATGGAACCGTTTCTTGACTGGGTTAACATTTGTAGGATAGACCCCATGCACTGCACTTTATATTTTTATTCTTTTGCATGTGCAAAAACCACATAAATTTATACATAAATGATAATAAAAAAGCAATAAAAACGGGATTTTTTTTAGAATAAAAATATCGGGCTGAATTTATTTCGAAAAAATAATCTAATAAAACATCAACGCCGTCTATTTTCCGTTCGGATTAAAATAATAAAAGCTTTTTTTGTGAAAATGAAAAGTATGCTATTGTTTTATTATATATCTTTATATTGTGGCCGGATGTGGTTCTTCAAAGCCAATTTATTGAAACGTTGATGTATGCCATAAAATATTTGACACTGTTTTTTTCACTTTTATTGAAATTCTATAAATAGTTATATTTTCCATTTGGTTGAGATTCATTGAAGGATAATTAAAAAAAAATATATGTGTCTTTTATTATGGAAAAGTTTCGGACGTAAAAATTATGGGAAAGCAAATTAAAGAGAAAATATGAGTGGAATCAATTATTTTTCAATTTAATTTTCTTTTTTTAGTAATATATTTATATACCAAATGAAAAATATAGAATTAATTAGACCAAGCACGTAAAGAGTGCACCTGGGGCAAAAAGTAACAAATTGAAAATTTCAAAATTCAGTATTGTTGTAATGAGAAGTTCTTGCTGAACTTCTCCAAAGATGTCACCTAAAATGCCCTGGCTGGATGACAAAGACAGGGTTGGAAAATAAGCAATTTGCGCTTAAAAATAAAATTCAGGCGAGCAATCGTTATAACACTGAGTGATAAGGCAAACTTATAAATTATAATAATAAATTGAACGGGTACCGTTCGTACCTAGGGTAAGATGGGGTAATTTGGAATCATGTCTAATTTGGATCTTTAAGATTTCCTAACACTTATAAATGGCAAAAGGCAAAAACAACGAGAAAGTACTCTCGAATGTACAGTCCTGTACTTTCTCGTGGCTTTCTTTTCTCTTTGACCATCTGAAAGAGTGAGGAAATTTAAAAATTCCAAAATAGACATTATTCGAAATTATCCTATCTTACCCTAATCTCGCCTCATCAAACTCTATGAGGATGAGCTTATTGCCTTCGGCAATGCTACTACTGTCGACCTCATTTCCCAATTTTCCCTTCCCTAAATCTGTGGTTATTAGAGTATTTAGAAACGAAGCAATGGCTGATACTCCCAATCGCTCCAGGTATTACTTTCTCTGGCTTTGCAATGGGAAGATTGTGGTGCCCATTGATGACCAACCGGCTTCATCAATCTCGCCTCTTCATAGCCATGTTGGTCCAGCAATTGCAAACAGAATACCTCTTGGATTGCACTGGAACTTGGTCGGTGGATTTAGATTCTCTTCCCACAGAAACTGGTCATGTACAATTCGTTTACGTGGTTACGTACCTAGCGCTCCAATAACTCCCAGTCTGCCCTCTTGTCGTACTACCTCCCCCTCTTGCACAGGCCCCGATACAAGATTCAAACTTTATTTTATTTATTTCATTTAGTAGAGCCTATAATTAGACGAATAAAATGTCACAAATTGCCCCATGGCCCCATAGGAATGACTCAAAAAGCACGTTTCCCTTCAAGATAGAGGTAAATAGTCTTCCAAAAGTTTATTGAGCGGTAAATTTCCAATAAGAGTGTGCAAAATAAAAATTTTTCAAATCTATTCGGAGTTCTAAAGAAAAGGGTATTCGTTTTGTCACATTTTTCCCCAAAATACCCTTAAAATTTTAATTTTTTAATTCTTACTGCATAATGCAACAGAATTAATTTTGTTTAAAAACATGTTGATTGCAATTATTTATATTTGTACGAAAATGTATTAGAGGTATATTACTTTGAATCAATTGAACTGAAGACGTAATAGACTAAAGCCGAATTGTTGAAAACGAAAATTCCACAAACCGCTGGAAACATTGTAATTACTATTAATAAATGCTGTAACGTAAGACTTCTGTGTTCATTAGCATAACTTATGCTGTGGCGTCAGAGATTTATGGTATTTACAGGAAATTTGATTTCTGCAAATTACCACTTTAAAGCTCCCAGTGTACGTTTGTACATACAACGTAAGGTCTTTTATCAGTGAACTTGTATTACTGGAAGTTTTGAAACATTTTTTTAATAAAAAATATTGGGTCTAATTGGACTTATATTTCGAAGCAACGCGAATCATGCGACAAAAAAAAGGAAATTTCCAATAGATAGAAACCACACGCGTTCTTCCAATTCATTTTCACATCCTCGTGGCTAACTATCAAATTTCCAACACATTTTGACCTCCCATTCCCCCGGTGAAAATTTTCCAGGGAGTTTAGGGGGGTCGGCAGGATGGTAAAGAGCGTTCCGGGAAATTGTGCTTGGGTTGAAATAGCACATTTTCAAATACCACAACCCACCCACTTTTCGTGGAAAACACACCATCAATTCCCACATTGAACGACGATGTGTCGGTTTTCGGTCGATCGAGTGTGGGTGTGAGATGGAAATTCTGAATTTTCCCACTGGCAAACACCCTCAACTGAATCTTCCATCTATATCCCCTTGTGGAGAGGATGATATGAAGGAGGAAGGGAATCAACAGTGAAATAATTCACTAGATTCACTGCGGGAACATTGAATCTGGACACGGGCCAAATTACCATCATCCGTCATTTTATATATGCTGTAAAATAAAGACAAAATGATCCTAATAACATGCACCAGGGGATGAAGCACACTTCCGTACCATTATTTAACTGTGGATGATGATGCTTCTGATCCATCAAAATCCCTCTTCTATTTTTTTTTCCACCTATTCATCCTTCTTCACTTTCTGGCATGAAAAGTGAAAAATCGCTCATCTCATATAACTTGCTTGATAGTTTTAAAATGAGCCAAAAATATCCCTCTCTGAAGAGAACAGAAATTAATAGGGTCAATGCACCCATCACAGTTCCCTTATTGCCCCACAAAAATTCCTTAAAATAAAGCAATTTTTTTTAGAGAGCAAAACTGTTTGATACCATTCAAACATATTCAGGATTCCAAGGCCTTTCCAAAACACTTTAATTTGCCCAAATTGCTTAAGAAATATGCTCTGCAGAGCATTTTTAACATTTAGTTTTCACGTGATTTAATTCGAGCAGAAACTAATGAGGTCAATGCACTAATAACAGCTTCCTTAACTTCCCTTGGTACTTCATAAAAGAACGCTTTGAAGACTTTGAACACTTGGTGATTATGAGAAGTTAGGAAATTAGGTTAAAATTAAATTGTCATACAGCTGATTAGATTAGCTTGGCAATCTTGCTCTCTCTTTTTGACTGGCCTAGCCCCAATGAAATGTAAAACATATTGTAAAAGCGAAACATACAACTAGAGAAAGGACATTTCCACCGTTTAGTCCTGGACGTTGGAATCAACGCTAAGACTGCGGTGGACGCATGAGGAGTGAGAAAGGTCAAGAATGAGATGAAATAAATTCAAATTCAAAAATTCAATTATTTGAAATAAATTTGTACGTTTTAAAGCAAAACAGTTTGATGTTAATTCAAACTAGTCGGCGATTTCAAGACCATTTCAATGCACTCAAATTTGCCCAAATTGGTTCAGAAGTATTCTCTCCAGAGTCTTTTGAAGATTTAAAATTGAAAAAAAATTATTAGGAATGATTCAAATGCATCTTCGTATATCCTATCGGACACTTAAACCTAAAAAATGCACTTTTAACGTAATTTTGCAAAATTTTAGCTAAATTTGACTAATTTTTAGCCTTTGCTACAATAATATCAAAATCATTAATAAAAAAAAAACAAAAAAATATAATTTAGAAGTTTTAGGACTATTTTGAAAGAAAGAAAGTTTGTAATGGGGTTTTTGGAAAGTTATTCAAAGGATTGTTCTTCTATAAAAAAAATATATATAAATATAAAAAGAAAATTTGTTTCCTAAATTTAATAGGAAAAGGAAAAAACTGTTCATTTAATACTGTATTCTTACTATCCTGAAAAAAAAGATTTGTTAAACGAACAGATGAATCTAGTCAAAATTTTGTCAAAATGTTGTTATTTACTTAGTTGCAAAACTTTAAGCAATAGAAAAAAAACAATTAAATAAATTCAAGACTGTTGCATAGGGGGAAGTGAATTTGAATTGGGACGGTTTTGAAGTTGTGCATTTTTTAAATTGACCCTATTTGTAAATGTAATTGAGCCTTAGCACGGTGTAATTTAGCTTCACAATTGGTTTTTAACCTAAATTATACCACAATGAGGTCCACTTTCTTTTAAAAATTAATAAAAAAAACCCAATTTCAAATTTGCCCGAATTTAAAGGTGCCCCACTTCCCCTACAGAGAAATATATTTCGTAAAATTGTTCGACAATAATTTTGAGTACCCTTTGGACACTTACGAAATGTTCGTAAATGTTCATAACAAAATTTGTAAACGTTTGTACTTATTTCACAAACATTGACCGTAATATGATCTTTTGACAAGCATTTTTAAATACATTTTTACAGACATTTGCTCGTAAATGTTCGTAAATATTCAGAAACTTGTTTGTACAATTTTGTTACTTGTTCGTAAAGTTTTGCTAGACAAACAAAAATGCACGAACAAATGTTTGTAATAGAAAAGAAACGTCAAGTTTTCATGTCACAAACAATGCTTGTGAAAAAATACAAAATTTTACGAACTTTTCAGTGGGTTATGCGATTTAGGAACATTTCCTAAGTGTTCAAATATAAATCAAAAATATTTACGAAAAACTTTACGAAATATTTTTTCACTGCTCGAACTTGAAAAGAGTTCCGACTTGTTACTGATCTGGAGTTTAAACGGTAAAATATATGAACTACTGGTCTTGGGTGACCCCGAATAAAAAAAACTTAGTCTCCAAATGTTTTACTTCCTTTTTTTCCTCTTACATCCATCCATTCCTTCTAAAATCATGTTTTTCGGTTTTTCTCAAAGTCATCCCAAGTTTTTTCGAATATTTTCGGATATGTTTTAAATATAGTTCAGACCTACATTTCGTCCATACATACCTATGACCAGGGGAGTGACATTAGGTCTGAAAAATACGACTGATTTTAGTGCAAATTTTTCCCTGTTTTTGTACACACTTCACGAGATATCTCCAAAACTACGTAGGTTGCCAATTTGGGGTTTTCGGTTGCCAATTCAATATTAAATTGGCTATTATTTTGCATTTATATTTTTTGCTAATTCTTTCTACACTGACAGAAAACAGCTAATAAACCCAAAAGTTTTCTAAGCGCGTTAGATATATGGGAAACATAGGAAATGTCATGTCCCTGCCTATGACCGGAAAATTCGCCAGTGAAAGTCAAAGGCTTGGACTTTGGAAGGCAACACTTTTTAACCAATTTATTTAAGTTTGGTTGATTTTGTGAAGGAATTTAATCGTAAATAAACCGATATACACCCTAAAAAGCATGCAAAACCATAATTCCCAGATAGCTATATGTGCACTATCTCATATATTCGAGCATTCCCCAAAGCTGGGACGCTTTGCCATCTTTTTTTTTTTATTTGAAATCCAGGTAAATTGCTTATAAGACGTATTTTAATTATTAATGATGATAATTATTTGAGTGAATAATAAATCGGTTCCAATCGGTTGTGAAACCGGTAATGTACCGGGTATGAAACGATAACTGATTTTCCTCAGAAAATCTATTCCAGGAGTGTGCAAGAACCGTTGAAACCGAATAAACGTCAACATAAGTTTGTTCAGGTAGCGTTTTGACCATTGACGTACAAGGTTCATTTGACGTATGTTTGGTTTTAAACGGTTCTTGCACATCTCCGACATATTCTATTACTCTTAAGGCTATTTTGTGGGATCTTTTGAGTGATTTATGAATCAGCCCAAATCGGTTGAGAACCAGTAAACGGTAAATGATGCGAAAGAGTAGGGGAGACTGGGGCAAATTTGTCAAAACGAAAATTTCAATATTCACTATTTTCTAAAAACTAAAAGGGACTGAGGCTTAAAATTTTTATTATGGACAGTCTTCATGAACCTTCTTAAACTTACAGAGTTTCAAGGGATTCGAGGAAGAATTACGTGAAATAAAAAATAATGAAAATTTGAGCCCTATTTTTGGAATATTTGGCTTACAGAAAATATCAATACTGATTAGCTCAATTTAAGTACATTTCTCGTTAAAATAGAGAAAAATTATCTTCGACTAAATTGTAGAGGAATAAATTTCCTATAATAATATGCTCACTATAAAACGTTTAAGTTTTCTCAGAGCTCGTGAAATAATTGCGTTTTGACAAGTTTTACCCCAGTCTCCCCTACTTTTGAAGTATTGCATCTAAATTATGAGTTCGAGCACTTCGCAAAACCTGGGACGGTTTGCCATCCCTTTTTACTGACTGTAAATTTTATGTAATAGATATTTTAAAGCAATTTATAATGCCTAAATACATCTGGCACAGTTGGACGTTCTTAATCGCATTAAACTACTAAACTAAAACATAATCTTGGAACACCTTTGATTTCAGATCATTGTTGATTACTCTCATTCTGGCTTAGTTAATCTTCTTTAGTTATTCTTGAGAGATTAACCTGATTTTTTAAGTCAATTTTTAAACCATTTTCTCATTTTAAAATAATGGCAAACGGAATATTAATAGTGTGTTTGAACTCTAGCATCCAGTGAATATTTGTAAATTGCAAAGAAGAAAAAAATAATATAATAAATGAGAATGAAAATAAAATGTACAAAGGGAGTGAAACAGCAAAGTGGAAAAGGAAAGTAATAATAAAGAAACTAAGTATAAAATTTATTAGAAAGATACCAAACACAATTTCCATGTTTGAATGTTATTTAATTGAAAAAGTTTCTGCTTTGGTATAAGTAGTAAGAAAACTTAAATGCATCCCTTTGCATTTTCCCTCAGAAAAGTATATATATATAGCATTGGAAGAAAATCCCACAAGGAGATGTGTATGTGAGGTAATTTTGGAAGAAAGTATATATGTATATATAGTTAGTTGGGCAGAGAAGAGAGATAGATGAGAATGGACCAAAGAATTGCCATTAGTTTTGCTCCAGTTACATTTAATTAGTTTGTTCCTTCTTTGACTCCGAATTTTACATCAGTCCTCTATACCACTTTTCGATAATATCACACAAAATGGACTTGCGAGGGTGGGTAAAGTTAACAAATTTTCACATAAATTTGTTGGAAAGTTTGACCGGGGATATTCATTCTATGGTGTGTTTGAGGGTTGTTCTCTTTTTTTTTGTGTTTTTTTTTATCCTACTTCTTCCCCAAAACAGTGTGTGAAATTCATCCACAAATTGGACATTTGAGTGTCAAGCTCATCCCTTGGGGAGGACAACTGTCATGTATTTCATTCTTTTCCCATTCACTCACATGCCCATGAGCTTTTTCCCCGCATCAAATTGCGAAGGGAGGAAACTTTAATCCTCGAGCAGAAAAGCTTAAAGGACGTGGTATGTTGTGAGACTCAAAAATAATTTTGTTACTTGTGCCAAGAGTAAATGTCTCGCGTTATGTTTCATATTTTGTCGTGCTGTGAAGGAATAAGAGGGTATTTTCTCCCCACTTGGTAAGCTTCTTAACATGGTGGCAAAAGTTGACTGTACATAGCCATCAGGTTGAAGACCAATCAAGTCAGATTGAAGAAACTCTTCATGGATATATGTACGCATGTCCATGTAACATACTTTCTTATGTACAATTTTTTTTTATTATACTTTTCTTTACAGATCGGTTTAATATAAATCATCAAAAACGGAAAATATTAGTAATTTATACTCATATAGATGAGTGTTCTACAGTTCCTGTTTTACCCCACAATTTTCTTTTAAGGCTTCATTCATAGCGGTGCAATTTGTGGGGTAACCAAAATGAAAATGTGCACTACTTTCAAGCACTATGTTGGGGTTACGTAAAAGAGTATTATTCTCAAAAGTTTTATTTCTCGCAGAATAAATAATATTGTCCCATTTAATATTTTTATTTTATTTTAAAAAAGCTCCGGTGAAAAAATATCGTTATTCGATGTGTTCACAGCTAGAGTTTAATTTACAAAAAATCGTTAATGTTCGAAAAATTAAAACACAATTTCGAACTTCAATAAGAATCTTCAAAAAAGTTGCTCAATTTTACCATTAACAAACAGAGTTTGAGAAATTCCAAGATATATTTGAAAAGCCAAAAAGAGGCGTTTTTACTTCTTGATAATTCCGCAATGTGGCTGAGATACAACCTGTTCGAATTTCGAAATGCTCAAGTGTCAAAATGTGCAAATCTGCACTTCGTTGGAAGGAAAAACACAAAGAATCGACGTTTACTGCATAACATTATTTAACCACTTTATTTTTAGTGGGATGCTTCATAAATTTTACCCACCTTGTGTGAAAATTTGGTGTGAATATTCGAAACTAAGTTTGAATTCTTCGAACATCAACGACTTTTTGTGCAAATAGAGTTCAATTTGCCTTTTATCCAAGACACTACTACTTGTATTTATAAAAAAATGCTTATAAGGTCAAAGGAACACCTCTTCGACAGGGAACCCCTATTGACACTTTTGTCAAAATCTTGAAATTTATTTAATGTATCTAATAAAATGTAAGTAATATAACGTTTTCTCATTATTCTACGTTTTCTGATAAAGATAAATGTTAAAATTTTGTATTCCAAATTGTACAGAGTAAGGTGTCAATAGGTCCTGACACGAGTTCTTAAAGTCTCAATATGTGTTCCTTCCACCCTAAAGGGAATAAATAATTAGATAGGAACATTACGAACGTTGTTGTTTTGTTCTTTTTCCATAAAAAAGTGAAGACTGACGTGGACACTTCGAAATTCGAACACGAAACACTTCAACCACCACGCGGGCGAAACGGGAAGTACAAATGCCTTTTTTTGCTTCCGCAACAGATCTTTGAATGTCTTTTCTCTTGGGGAAACTCAATCACTAGGATACACGGTTATGTAAAAGACTAAAATGGTGTGCGTCTTGGCTTTACAGCAAAATTTTAGAATGTATTTGAGGTTGTGTGGGCTTGTTACCTGTCTTATCAAATAAGAAACCTTTTAGAAATCTCCCTGTCTTTTCCCTGACTGTGATATTAAGTACCTGGAATAGTATACGAAACGCCTTTGGAATTCTCCTGTTCAACAATGCCCACCTTCTCTGTGATATGCTGTATATCTGAGAGGAAGAATAAGGTTATGATCCGGTTTGAATCTATTTTCCCTATTCTCCTTTTATCCCTTCGAGAAACTTTAATCTCCAATGAATAAAACACTTGAGTTTTTTAACAATTATTTTATTATTACTTCGATAGCGGTTGAGATTAATTTAATATAAAAAGACTAATTTAAGAGCTAAGAAAAGGGACGCGTAAAACGCCTAAATCGATGACTTCAGGAGATCGGCAATTTGGGTGTTATTTGCATTTTTCCACAGAGAAAAGAGCGGCACATCTTTGAAAGTGGGGCACCTTTGAAATTGGGATTTTTCACCTTATTTTTAAATAAAATTGAGCCTTATCGTGATATAATTTAGCTACACAAACAGATTGAGAAGCTAAATTACATTATGATATGGCTCAATTCCACTTAAACATACGAGAAAAATCACAATTTCAAAGGTGACTTTCAAAGGTGTCCTACTTCCCCGTAAGGCTCATTTTTGTGGTGGGATATTGGTCATAAAAATATCAAGCATGATCTGAGGTCATTGCGAAGGGGGTTGGATCTCCTTCACATGATCCTGCGTGACAAAAACAGTATTATACGTTTCATCCCTAACTCAGTTGTCGGTTTGCCTAATTGTGTAATTTGCCATTCCAGCACTTGTTCCGGAGGGGAATTCTGTAACGCTCTGGCAATGCCACATGACAAATTTGGGTTCGAATCTTAGGAGAACTTTTTCGAAAATGCGATTCTGTAGCCATGACATTGCCATTTTAGCTCCGTGGCATTGTCAGAAGTCACATATTTGAGATTTCTGGCAATTCAATTCTGGCAATGAATTTTGTTAAATAAATAAACCAAGATGTACTGTATTTTCATAAAATCATCAAGTAAAGGTATTTCATTAAAAATACAATGAATTGCATTTTCGAAATCATATGATATGAGAAGAAAAGCTTGAATGGCATTGTCAAGTTTCGAACTCACGCGTGACAATGCCACGAAAATTACAGAATTCCCCTACTGGTCAGTCCTGCGATACAGCCAGATAAATTGTGATTTCATCACAGACACAAACCACCCGATGGAATTTTCAAAGACTCACTGTCGCTCAGTACATTTGGAATGCATTTTGAAACTACTCAAGTATGAATGAGGCCTTAATTTACCAAGTGAATGGACAAAAGACAATAATAGCTTGAGAAGTAAAAGCTCCGAATGGAAAATACTATCGTCTCTCAGCACACCATTCATTTATTCTTATATGTTATCAAGATGGAAGAAGGTAGAATGGTTGTGGAAGAATTCAAGTAGATGAACAAACCCCAAGAATATTTCCATTCTATTCTCACACCAATCCTCGCTCTCTATATCTCTTATTTCCCTTTTCCCACACATATATAAATAAACTATTTTCATTTAATTCTCGTTTCATGCTTCCGTTTGCTATTCATTTGCCACATTTCCATATTCACGCGGAATATCTTCCCTGCTCTATCTTGCCCAGAGTTCGGGCGCCTTTCTCCAAAACTGTGGGTGGGTTTGGTGTGAAAATATATATATATGAACATATATATAAATATATATATAGATGTATATATATATTTATATATATATATATATATATATATATATATATATATATATATATATATAGGGTTGTTGCTAGCAGAAGTGGGAAGACAACGTTCACCAACAGACAGACACTTAAATAAATTCCAAGACCAGTGTTTGTACTCTGTATTTTGATCTAATTAGAGATTAGAATAATTCCGGAAACTCAGAAATTTGTTGAAATTAGACACCACCACAGACAGGAAATTTCTAAGAAGGGTGTGTGCGTTTTGTTTTTCAGGCTTCAATGTAAAATAGGAAAACAAATCGTCCTATTAAATAGAGTTTCACAGTGGCATTTTGCTGGATAAATGGGATGAATGATAATGTTGGAATGAATAAAAAAAGAGTGTGAGATTTTCCAGAAGATAATTTTGGACACAGACACTGAACGTGAGCATGAAAGTGAATTTAATAGAATTAAGGGGAGATTTTGAAGAAGAAAACCTCCTTCCTCCCTCCCTCCCTCCCCCCATAAGAAGCAATATAAATGTTGTAATTTTCACTTTGGTCCCAGACAAATTTATTTACGATGACAATTTTCAATTATAAATTGGAATTTACTCAATTTGATGGTGAAATGTTTTCCTTCTTAATGGATTTCCACTTTCTGGTGTGTGTACGTACATATTATTATTTGGGAGCTTTCATCCAATAAAATCTGCATTGAAGGGAATTGTTACGAGTGCGACAAAAGCTATATCAATTATACAATTATTCTTAATCTCATTCCATTTCACTTTATCCTTATTAAATAAGTTCTTTTCCCTTCTATTGCGAAGAAGATATCAAATGCAGTGACACTTGCTTCCCCCAATTTATATTTACGACATTAATTTATTTTTTCCGAGGATTCACGTATATGAATCCTCCATCCATATCCATACAGTTTGCCTTCGAATAATTAATTCACATTGTAACTAGTTCTCATAGGGGAAAGTAAGGCACCTTTGAATTGAGGCACCTTTGAAATACAGCTCTTTTCGCTTATTTTTAAATAATAATAATAATAATAATAATAATATTTTATTACACTTAAGCATACACGACTGATACAAAGTTCATTAAGCAATAAGGCATTCATTATCTTGCGTCCGCCGCCGTCTTAGCGTTGATGACCAGCCTCCAAAACCAAACGGCGGAAATGAAACTGAGCCTTATCATGGTGCAATTAAACCTCAAATTTATTATTAAAATTTAGCTCAATTTACAAATACGACAAAAAGTGCTATTACGAAGGTGCCTCAATTCAAAGGTCCTCCTCGGAAAGCTTTTTCGTATTGTGTACTGAATTAGTTAAGATAGTAATAAACCTCAATCAGCTTATGGTTAAATTTTAGATCAAAAGATAAGATTAGATTCTGTAGAGAAGAAGACTGGACTGTAGGGAAAGTGACCTAAGGCCTGTCTTTGAATTCGACAAACTTTGAAGCATAAATTCTATTTTAGTAATCGAAATTAATAGAAAATAGTTTGTAGTAATAATTATAATTTGTAGCGATACCGGCCAAAATCCCGAAAAGACAAATGACTAAAGGGACAGAATCTAGAATGGGTCGAAGCCAAAATCCCAAACAGACAAGATACCGAAATCCATAATCTCGCATAAGCCAAAATCCCGAAAACCAAAATTCTGAAAAGCCAAATTCCAGAAAAGCCAGAATCCTAAAATCCAGAATCTCAAAAGCCAAAATACCGAAAACCGGAATCCCGTAAAGCCAATATCGCGAATGGTAAAAATCCGAAAAATCAGATAAAGATAACCAAAAACCCGAACATACAACATCCTGAAAGCCAAAATCCCGGAAGCTATAATCTCGAACGGGTCGAAATTCCAAAAACCAAAATTTCAAAAAGCCAAAATCACGAAACCCGAGATCCCAAAAAGCCAAAATCCCGAACGGATTGAAATCCCGAAAATCATAATTCTGAAAAATCAAAATCCAGAAGAATTAGAACTGAAAACACTAAAATCCCAAAAGCCAAAATCCTGTAAACCAAAATCCCGAAAATACAAGATTCCTGATGGGTCAAAATGCTGACCACGAAAACCCCGAATGGATCGAAACGAAATCCCGAAAAGTCTAGATCCTGAAACCCATAATCCGAAAAATCTAAATCCCATAAAGCCAAAATCCCGAATAGTCTAAATCTTGAAGGGGATGAAATTACATAAAGGATAATATGTAGAATGATATCTCCCAAAATACATAAAATTTTCTTCTGCATTAACATGCGTAGGTACAATCATAGGAGTGGCTATATCAATTTTAGTAATTTCGAATTTTGGCTTTCGGGATTTTGATCCGTACCCAGTTCATAGAACAAATTTCTTGTTTTAAAAATTCAAAGAAAAATTGAAGTTCTGAAAGATTGGCGCATTCCAGGCAGTACATTGCCCCTATAACTTATTTTCCAAACCTATTTGCCAAATGATTATGAATAAATATTAGAGATAACATAGTTTAGCTGGGTTTCTTTTAGTTATTGGTTATTTAAAAATAAGTATAAGAATTTCGAAATAGTCTTCTACATGTAGGGGGAAGTGTGACTACTTTGAGCTGCGGGGCTACATTGATATACGATTTTTTCGCATATTTCTAAAGAAACTGAAACTTACCATAAATTAATATATATTAACAATTTCATAATCTATCTAAATTACATTACGTTAAAGCCCAGTCGAATTGTTATAGGCATTATTCGATAATTTTTTGGTATGTTTTCGATTAAAAAGTTATACTGTTAATTATTAATGTCATGCCTAATGTTGAAATAAATCGAAACCACTGATACACAGGTAGGAAAAATTAATTTTAACGTAATAGATATACTTCGGTCGAGGTAAAATTTATTGCCTAGGAATGAAAATACGTAACAGAGAATTGTGAAATAGTATAATGCTGCTCTAAATTGTACCTTCTCGTACACTATATACAAAATATGAACGTTTTCGAACAAAATGTTTAAAATGAAATTTGTCAGTTGGCCTATTGATAAAAATATCAGTATTTTTTAATTCTGACGTAAAAAAAATTATATAAAGTCATAGTGGGATAAGCTTTATATATAAATCCAATGTAAAGATTTTATATGACTTTATAATTTAATCAATTCATAGGAAAGCACTCTAATTACAATCCTTGTTATCTTTCTATATTATTTTTGGATCAATTTAAAATTCACTGAAAATAATGAATTCACTTATAAATAATTAATGTGTGTTACATAAATGAAGAAAAATACAAAGTTCATGAAGAGGCTTGACAACGTAATATATTCATATCCGTATTAGTAACAGAAAAAAAATATAAATAGACGTTTTTAAAAAATTTTGAATAGTAATTTGTTTATGAACAAGCCCCCTGGGGTATTTAAAAAGAAATCACTTAAATAATAGGAATTGCTTAGGATTTAATGAAATTTATCGGTATCAAAAAAAAGTTAGCAGGACTTAATTGCCTATTAGCATTAAGAACAATTTCTAATTGCTTTCATTTTACATACTAAATTCTTCCTACAATTATATTGAACTGTTTTGAACACTTTATTGAGCAATATAAGTGGTTTATGAGCTATTAAATTTAAGGTTATTTTTTGAGAATTTATGCAATAATTAACAACTTCATATAGAAAAGAGTAATACGAAAGTTTTTTGTGAAACTTTATTCAATATGATGGGACTGTACGATAGAAAGCTTCAAGTTGGGAACAGTTGTCAGCGCCATTCGCGGGAGAAATCAGTGCCCTCTTGCGGAGTAAATATTAAGGATTTTTTACACACTTCGAAATATTCAAAGTTTTAGCTCACAAATTTTATAGGATTAAATATGCAATTAAATGTAAATTTATGTTCTAACTGCTCGAACTCCAAAAAAGAGGGCAGTTTCCACAAATTTTTAAAGGTACTTTTATTTATTTATTTATGTTTAATAACCAAACCCTTTTGTTGAACCTACAAAAAAAACATTAGCCCGGGTGAATTGATTTTTAATTTCTTCATTCTCTCACAGTCCTTCCTAACTTTTTGGAATACAATAATTACACTGACAAAAGAAATAGAGGAAAAAAGTGAAATCAAATTGTGGTTAAACTGCCAAAGGGAATGTGCATGAAATGGGTTGAAAAGAAGGGGTTTGATGGAAATAAGAGTACAGAACCCTTATGGTTAGGGAGCTTTCATCAATGTAAATATGTTGAGGCGAGTGAGATTTACGTACACATGCATATATAGCTCTAGAGTACTTTGGATGAGGGTTTTTAATTACATCAAAGCTTAATTATAAGGGTTGATGTGTGCTATATAGTTGCCGTAGAATACTGAAAAGAGATCAAGACATGGGAACCAAAGAGAAAAAAAGGGTGTAAAATTCTAGGAGGGGAAAAAAAGGCCGGAAAAGGACATTATACTGATTCCTAATGATAAATTATAATGACTACAAGTCTCACAGTCAAATTTGCATTAATTTTCTCCAATTTAATTTTAATGCAAAGTGCCAAATTGTAAGCCCAAAAAATTGACACCGACCTCGTGATGTTGAAAATAGAAAAAAAGAGGACAGTAAAAAAATTAGATTAGAGAACCGACATAATTTTCATGAGGAGCCTGTGAACAACACAACGTGATAGGAATGTTAAATTTTCATGTAAGAAAAAAAATATATATGCTAGCGGAAAAATGAGTAGAAACCTCTCTCCATTAAATATTCAGATATTCAATGAAGCAAAATTTCTTAGATGGATTTTCTCGAAAACTCTATTATTTTAACTAAATTATGATTAAAATTGATCAAGAGATTTTTTTTCTAACAAATTTCATAGGGATTCCGGAATATTCAGTGAACAAAAAATTTATTTCTTAAAAGTTCTTCAAAAAAATAGGAACGCGTATGTATTTAATTATTAGAAAATTCAGAGAAAGTCGATTTTTTCTCATTAATATTCTCAACAGATATCAGCCAACCCTCAATATTTTCAGCTTCCGTTATTGGAAATTTTATTCCCCATTCTTTTCATTTTGTCCTGAATGTACAGATATCTTATACTTAAAAATTGTTTTCATGCCTTTCTCTGTTTTTATGTTAATTTTGAATAAAAGTTTACAGATGTTTCACCTTTCTAACACTGAGAAAAAAACGGGGGTGCGATTAACTTTTTTTCCTCATAAATTTAACACTTTTTAGGTGTAAAAATATATCAAAATTTTTTAATGTTAATTTTACACCTTTTTTAAGGGCAAAATTAACATGAAAAAGGGTAACTTTAACCTCTAATACACCTAAAAAGCATAATATTTACACCGATTTCGGATCAATTCTGCAGGATAAAATTAACATTTCCGGAATGTTATTTTAACTTTTTCGGACTTCTCTCACCCTCAGTGAATGGACTCCGCACAGAGATCTTACATTTGACACATTGGGCAGCGCCTCTAGTGTCGGTTTTACAAATCAAAATAGTTCTTAGGAATTCTAGGTTATTTCAAGACAAAAAAAAAACTTTTACACAAAGTGATGTCAAATTGCTTTGGTATAATCTGAGCTAAGAGCACCTAAAATCCAAAAAAAAACATTTCCTAGATTAAGGGAATGCAGGGCAGTTCACATCGTGTTAACCTTCAAACGATACAAATTTTCTCTTTGATTGCAAAAAGCTAGTTCGCCATTTCTTAGCGATAAATAGAAGTAAAATCAACTCTAAAATATAGTTAATCGAAAATCACAACGAAAAAGAGTTAATTCAACATCGATTCGAGTAAATTTTACTCGATTATTTTTCTGAGTGTAGCAATGATTAATAAGCGCCAGTTTTTAAGACGTGAAGTTACATTTATTCAGAAACATAGGAAAGATTTAATCCAATTTAGTCATTACGAAGTTTAGGATCGTGCGAAGCATGAGCACATTCCCATAAGTGTATTTCACGGAAATTGTGTTAAATTTTTGAAAATATTGTCCACATTTACGTATTAACAAATGTTATCTGCCATATGACATATTTTCATAGGAAATTTATTCCTCTGTACCTTTGTAGAACAGTGTTTTCTCTATCTGAACGAGAAAATAACTTTTCGAGTTATTTTCCAAATGCTATTTTTGGCAAGAGAAAGCCATTTAACCATTATGAAAAGACGAAGAAGGCGAATTTGGTGAGAGAATTTGACGAAATCTACCGAAGAGTTACCGAGCAAATGTCTCTTAACCCTTTAAAGACGAGTAAGACACCGATATCCCAAAAACAAAAACATTTTTTTTTGACTATAGAAAATTATTTTGTTTTCTAAACAGTCTGAAAAATTAGTTTTTATTTTTGGGACACCAGTGTTTTATTCGTCCTTAAAAGGTTAAGTGCAGAATAAAAACAAAAATATAAAAATAATAGTAAGAAGTGTTTTGTGTTCCTTTTAATCCAGTAAAACACGACATAATTCTTATCATCATTTTTATTAGTGAGGCACCAGAATTTTTTTCATTTACTGTTACTTTTTGCCCCATTCCTTTTATTACTTTTTACCCCAAGCGATTATTTTTAATATAAGAATTTCTGGAGAAAAGAATCTTTAGAGAATACTAAAACGGATAGTGGCTTCGTATTCCAAGTATCCAAATAATTTAGGAACTATTTATCAGTGCATCAATTTTGGAAAATAAATAGATCAAAATTGATATCTGCAGTAATTAAATATTTCCAAAATAGGGTCAGAAATTTCAATATTTTTTTTTTTTAATTTTTTGGGAATTTAATTCCTTGTTCTTATTGAAATTTAGATGGTCTATGGAGGCTATCTATGGAAGAAAATGAAGCCGCTATCTTTTTTTATTTTGGAAGATATTTTGACATTTTCAATTTGTTGCTTTTTGCCCCTGTGTCCCCTATTAAATTGTTCCTCGTCGTATAATAATTTTAAGCTTAGTGTTAAAGATAAATCAAGCGACAACAAATTTTATTTGTTCTGTGAAAGAAGGCAACTATTTTGCTTTTTTAGTACCTGAAATTTAGTACAAATTAATCTCTATGTTCTCGATTTAACATTTAAACAACTCAGTCGAAAGAAAAACATGAAATGTTGATTTTCCACAAACCCTAAAACGTTTTACAATTTTCGTTTTAGTGATTGTGCAGAATTTACAGACAAAATGTGGTGCACTAAATTAATCCCTGTTTGTGCTAAAATTTATTTTCCCTTTAATATATTTGACTGTACTAAAATTTCGATATATCTCTCAATGTAATTGCTCCATTATGGCATTACCTTGATGAAAGGGTGAAAAATATGGCAAAATTATTGGTTTCTTTTTGGTGAAATAAAGTTTTTTTTGTGGAAAAGAAGACGAATAAAATGGTCTTTAGTTTACGATCGTGTCATAAAATAATTAATGTCAATTGCACGAATGTGTGGAAGGTTTTTGTAAATTGAATAGAAAGGCTTTTTATGACTCGATCGCTATTACAGATAAACACCATCATTTTGCTTTGTGTTCTATTGGGGTAGACACACAATAATAATTTAATATTATCGACTATATATTCCACCCTTTAAACTTAACTGAAGAAAAGATTTTCTAGATTTTCCTGTTTTTCTTTCTGATTTTAATTACTTTAAGTTGTTATTGTTGAAATTGTGATGACAATGGCTAAAAGTTTGAAGATTTGGATATTGAGAGTTACATGATATTGAATTTCAATTTGAAAATTAACTGTATGGATAATATAGATTTAACAGAAAATATGAAGATTCACAAGAAGGCAGGCATTCAAGAAACTTCAACACATAAATCTTCCATTGCATTCTGTTGAAGCATTGACTTTCATTAGCGCCATTAACTTTTCCCATCAAAAACTCAATGTGATTCACATTTTATTGCATTAAGAGCACTTATAGTATCTTCCCGCATTAAAGTTCTTATACTGGAGGTTTGGGTGTTGGAAATAGTGTAGGATTAAATTGCTGATAGAGTATGAGGAGAGCTCTATATCTCATGTACCCCGAAAATGTTTGGCTGTAATCCGAGTAAAAGACAGAAAAAGGCATGTGAGCAATTAAAGTTTCATTCATTCGTGCAAGATGTGCAACATCATGTGAATTTTCCATCATATATTCCTTCCATCAACTTAATAAGTATAAACTTTGATAAGATGATTAAAACGAAAAGCTTCTTCCATCTTTCAAATGTTTTCTACCTTTTCTACCCATTTTACGTGAACATTTAATGTGTTTGGGAAACTTTTGAGCGGCTTTTGCTGGATTTTGTAACTTTTTTTTCTCTTGAGTTGTAGTTGTCTCTTCCATCAGCAATTCTTCTATATGCAGATGGGGATAGCGATATATAGAAGCTGTCTGTTTTGCAGTTAAAGCCCATGGAGAGAGTAAATTTATCACTATCTTTTACTGCACAGAAAAAATATCTTGTTAAATTGTTTGTAAATGATTGTGAATTCCTACTGGAGACTTATTGAATGCTTATAAATTGCCTAACCTACAAAAAAGTTCGCAAAATTTTGTACATTTTTACAAATATTATTCGTAACATCGTCACTTGACGTTCATTTTCTATCCTTTTACAAACACTTGTTCGTAAAGTTTCGTAAACACACAAAAAATGTTCGTAAGATTTTATCATTTGTTCGTAAAGTTTGGTCAGACAAACAAAAATATTCGAATAAATGTTTGTAAGGTTTTGGTGTCTGAAAAAACTTCACGAACAAATGACAAAGTTTTACGAACTTCTTTTTGTGTGTTTACAAACATTTACGAACAAAGGTTTAGAAAAGGACAATAAATGCTCGTCAAATGATCATTTTACGAACAATGTTTGCGAAAAAGTAAAAACATTTACGAACTTTTTCGGGGTATATACGATTTACGAGTATTTTGTTACTCAGTAGAAACAAACATTTACGAAAAAAAAAATTTATAAAAGAACAACAAATGCTCGTTAATTGATCATTTTACAAACGAAGTTTACAAAAAGGTAAAAACATTTACGAACTTTTTGGTGGTTTATACGAATTACGAACATCTTGCAAGTCCCCGGTAGAAATTCACAAACATTTATAAGCAATTTAATAGATTTCTTTTGCTGTGTAGAAAATTAAAGTAGTACAATAAAATTGATAAAGTTTAGAGTCATGCCCCTGTAATATCGAATAATAAATTTTTACGATTTTAAGTCAAATATATTTTTGAATCCTATCCGTTTATTTATTATAGGCGATTAGACGTTGAAAAGACGCCAAACAGTTTCAGATACTGGCGTGCGGTCACCAGAAGACCCCCATTCCTTCCATAAGTCAACATTGGGTCCTTATACATTACTCTTATCGTTTTTCTACCTCTATCCTTCCTTGAGTGACCTTGAGTCATTCCTTTTTACAGTTGCTCAAGGTCAAAGACTGAACATTTCCTGTAGGGGAATTCTGTAACGATATGACAATGTCATATGACAAATTTTCGTGAGAAAATTTGGGAGTAGGACAACACTGAAGCCCAATGAGCATCGAATAGCCATTGCAAGAAGCTCTATGAAGCTATTAGTAAGTGATGTAAATCTGATTTTCAATTATTTTTCCGAATTTACGCACATAAAAATTCTTAAATTTGTCATGTGACATTGTCATATTGTTACAGAATTCCCCTTCTGGAGACGCATTTCTTAACCGATTTTAATACGTATAAAGTAACTTCAGAGGTGATTTACGAGCATAACTCCGTAGTCCATAAACGTTAAACCAATAAACAACATTACTAATTCAAAAGCTTGTTAGGAAACCAATTTTGTAGACCTAGACAGTCATGACATCTTTATTTATATATTATCCGATAAAAACCATGTGTGGAAACACAAATGATGTATAAATTTAATTGTTTGGATGAAAATGAAATATTAAAATGGACCACAGTGCAGTATTGAACAAAATAGGAATGTTTTGGAAGCTTCCTCTCGATTGAATGCTCACAAGATAATAGTCGTAAAAGTTAATGTGAAATTCTCATCCTGATTTCCATCTATTTACGTTCAATCTCCATCAGATTCCTTATTATAGTGTCCACACTGTGACGCATTTACGATTTATTGAATTACCCACAACCCCCACAACTATCTTCAATTATTGATTAATCCCATTGATGCGTATGTGATAATATTGTCTAGCTTATCCAAAACAATATTCTATTCAAAGTTTTTTTTATATGATATTCTCTATTTTGTTCTCTGAACTGATATTAAAGTATTTCTATAAGAATGAAAAAATACTTGAATGGAGTTCCAATGTATTTAAAAGTAAAAAAAGAAGAATCAGAAGTTCCTCTATTGTCTGCAGATCTTCATGTTTATCCATTATTTCTCAATAATATGATGTACACAATTAATTTTGTTTTGTAAATATTTTTACATCCTAACTACAATTTTTACTGCTCAGACTCCAAAAGAGAGGAGGTTTATAATCCACTTTTTTCAATTTATGACACGGCTAGAAGCCAAACGGTAAGAGATATCGACTTCTGATCTTCGACGACCCCCCCCCATAAGTCAACATTGTCTAGATCAGTCTTTTTTCTTCAACCTTTTCTACCTCTCCAAAACCATGTTTTTTTGTTTATTTAGAAAACAGCTCCTACGATTCTTTTCATTTTCAAATTATGTTTACAAAACAAAGTCATTGTGCGTTGGGCATAAGTCTTTTAGACACAAAACTTTTATCACACAACACTCCTGAGACAGGAATAAACACCTGAATAACAAAATTTAATTTTTCAAAAAAATACTCCGAGTATTTATCAAGCAAAACACTGCATAATTTTTGTTTAATTTTTGTCAGTATTGTTTTTTTTTCTAAATCACAGCATATTTCTCTACCGGAGGAGCTTTTCCTCCCAATGTTGACTACAAGATTATTGAGAAAACACGCGAAAATATCAACTAAGGGAAGTGCCCATGCTTTACACGGTCCCAAGCTTTACAATGACTAATTTTTTCCTATGTTTCTGAATAAATACGACTCTGCAATATATTTTAAAAACAAGTCACCTTCCTGTAGTTTTTAAAATATAGAAGAGCTTAGTCACATTTATTAAAAAGCATACGAACACTTTAGTCATTGTAAAGCTTGGGATTTGCGACTCAGGTATACCCAATGAGGTGAAGATTTTTATAGGGACACTGGAAGTCACTAAAAGAGCCCATTTTGGCGCGTCATATTTTAGTCATAGGATAGTAATCTCAGAGTTATTATGACGCCAAATGACCTTCGTAATAACCGTCATATTATTCCCCATTTTCCATCATTTGACGCTCTGATGACCGTCACAGGACCCGTTTTTTGAATCCAGAATACATACATCCAACGGTAATCTTATTCAAAATTGCTGTTTGCGTATAGAGATATGAAAGTGTACAGATCTCAGGGTCAGGTGTAAGACATTTAAATGCGAATAACGTTTTCATGACTTCAATGTCACGTTAGTAAAATTTAGGTTCTTAGATTCTAAAAAAAAAATTGGAGTCACTACACTAAGAAAAAAACGGGGGTGCGATTAACTTTTTTTCATAACTTTAACAATTTTTAGGTGTAAAAATATATCAACATTTTTTAATGTTAATTTTACACTTCTTTAGGGGTAAACTTAACATGAAAAAAGGGCAAATTTAACCCCTAATACACCTAAAACGCATAATATTTACACCGATTTCGGATCAATACTGCAAGGTAAAATAAACATTTCCGGAATGTTATTTTAACTTTTTCGGATTTCTCTCACTCAGTGTAGAAATAGATCCTTTAACATTTTATACAGTGACCAACAAGACGAACATATTATTCCGAACTTACCACTATATTACGCTATAATGACCACTAGAAGACTCGTATTGAGATTCAGGGTCAGAAAATATTTCTCTAAAAAGTTTCTTCTGCAATAAATGCAAAATGAGTCATAATCTACCCCATTTTCATGGTACAAGTGGCTGTAGTAATATTCAATTTCAATTTGTAAAATTGCGCAGCCCGTAACGATTATCTGTACATGCTAATTGGGTTTGATTTACGTTTATTTTTTTTTTAAGTGCTTCTGCAATAAAATGTATAATCAATCAGCGAGAAATAATTCATCGGAGAGTTTTACGGGTGAAGCAAAGTTTTCAGATAATCAAGTTGAACTTTATTGAGGTGGTTGAAAGTTTGAGTGAGTCACTTTGACTCTTTGGAAAATTTATATAGATTTTCAGTATGTGGTGGTTGTGGAAAAATCCTCCAGTCAATTAGACTTTTTTCCCACTGATCCCCCAACGATATTACGAAGGTGGATGACTGTCGCATGGAGTTGAACCTTTATATGTTTGTGATTGTGATATATAGAAGGATATATATTAAATTAGAGTGAGGTCATAAAGTTGAATTTTCTCTCTTTTATTTCACTCTCAGAATGACATTGAGTGTATTTTCTGGAAGAGAAAACTTGAGGTTTTCCCTTCTTTTTGGCCACTTTTGACGCAAAGGAAGCAAAAGTTGGAATTGATTTTCTACGGAAAACTGAGAGAGGCATAGGAGAAATTGTGAAGATGAAAAAGAATTTTTCTGCCAGTTGCAGTTTTCCACAAGTGCTCTCTTTTCCACTTGACTTGATACGACCGGCAAGGAAAAATTGAGACAATCAAGACAAGGAGATCGTTAAATTTTTACGACCAACCAATTATATGTAATTTGTAAGGAGGTTGATTGAATTTATACTTTCAGCGCATTATGAGAAATATATCTGGACAAAGTTGATTGCTAGTAAATTTTTCCAGACAACCCCTAAAAATAACATTGTTGGACGATGACCTCCTCCAGCTTTCGTACTACAACCAATTGAGAATTCTTTCGAAGGACAAATATTTATTTAACACACTGAAACTAATATTAAACGCTAAAACTTTCTCACCCAATTAATGTTGTTGCTCACTTTTCTGGGGTGTTACAGTATAAAGCATTTGAAGGAGAATGTGAGACGACAGAAAAACTTCTCTGGATATTTTATAGAAAACTTTTCCAACATTTATCGCAATTCATTTTATTACATTTAAGGGGCAATCCATTGCTGAGTTTTCTAACTCAATTTCAATCATGTCAAATCTTAGCAAGAATTACTTATTTCGGTAGAATAGAAAATCAAAGTTAAATGATAGATTTTAGTATCACTCATTCCCTTTAGGATCCATTGTGAAAATCCTATTTATCAAATTGAAGTACCTCATCATCTATTTTACATCAAAAGACCTCTCCCCAAAGCATCGGAGGGATATCGATTTTGGGAGACCTACAAAACCCTATTTAAGTTCTCTAAGCTTCTAAGGTTTTAAAATATCTACTACATATGAATTTCATCATAAGAATAAAACAAAAAATCTGATGACAAAATCAATATTTCTATACGAATCTCATAAGTATTAAAGTTCCTCAGAAAAAAGAGTAACAAAAAAGCTCTCAATAAATGTAAGATGAAAAATATCTTGTGATTTATCTTCTCGAGCATACATAGTGAAAACAGGAAAACCTGCTATGACGGGCGATGATTAAGATAAAATAGTAGCAATGGAAAATTCGCAGAGTGCTCGAAGTTATAATTGCCTTCTTTTCAAAATTCGATTCAGTATAGTATCCTGGAATTTTGTTAAATTGAGATGTTGTATTATTTTTTAAGTGATTTTAACAAAGATCTCAGTCGTTGAGCAATATTTTTTCATTTAAAAATCCTTATCGATTATAAAACGCTAAGACGGCGGTGGACGCTTGTTACTTCTCTTTTCTTTCGTATGCAACCACACTATGCTTTCAAGAGATTTCTGTCTCAAAAGTCAAAAATGAATAAATAAATAAAATAAATAAAACGAAATTTTAAGCCTGATTGTTTAAAAAACAAAATTAGGGAGTAGGGAGAGGTGGGGCTACTTTTATATACGGTTTTCTCATATATTATTAAAGGAAACTTGCCTTCAACGTAATGTAATTTAGTTCCACAAAACAATTGTGGAACTCAATAAAATAATTGTAAGGCCCAGATTCCTTTAGAAATATGCGAAAAAGTCGTATAATATTCTAGCCCCATAGCTCAAAATAGCCTCAACTTTCCCTATTTTAAATTTTGGAAGCGGATGGTGCGGTAATACAGAATAGACGTCATCGTTTTATAAATAATGCTCCTGATATTATTATAACCTTGCCGAAAACTCAAAGTCGGTATCATAAAAATATTTTTTTTATGTCAATAATACTATGTTGGTACACAAAAAGACCCACTTTAAAGCCGGAAAGATCATAATGGAACTATGCAATACACTTAGTTTAAGAGTAATTGATTCTATCGGAGTTTATGCAAGTTCAGGTTAACTTTCTTGGAGATTGACTTTATCGGGGTTTGACTCTATCGAGGTCCCACTGTACGTAACTTTAACACGAAACTTACCAAGACCGATCAAATTGACCAGTTTAAAACCGTTTAAAAATTAATACATATTTAAACGGTACAATATTGCTACCAAACTTTATGAATTTCTTAAAATACACATGTAATATATTTTTCAGTGTTTACATTTTAATTTTTTCCTCTTTTCCAAGAAAAACTTCTTGAGTATCTTACCTAATGCGGTCTATCATTTGACCAAACGGTCGGCAGGTTTAATGTTACTGAGGTTAAAGAGTTGTACAATATCTAACATCTTGATAAACAAATAAAATGTGACAAATTTCAGTGCTTTGTGGTGAATAGCCAATCTATTCTGACATGACTCAGCCTTAATGCTAAGTACTTAATTAAGGACTTTGTAAAGTTCTTAATTAAGGACTTTTAACTAATCATTTGTCAAGTCTAATTACCCTAATGGTTACACTACTTTTTATTACTTTCTAATAATTATTTTATTTTTATCAATACGTTATTTTAAGCACTGTTGAACCGGGCGCACGTAGACTCTGTTAGACCTGTTTGAGGAAGCTTTAATTGCTAGACAAACTTCAGAAATCTCTTTATAAAAATTCCAGATTTGTCTTGAACAAGAAAATAAATAAGATTTTGCATAGAACAAGCTTTTTGGGATAACGGACATCGTACGAACCCTTTTTGTGCAAAATTATCTGTTATAGTTATTATATTTAATCATAGAAATAATTCTTCAACATAATTCTGTTAACTTCGACACCTTTGAGACCAGAAAATCTCTAATTCTACATAACAACTAAATACCCAAACATCTTGGTATTGAATTATAGAGAAGTGGAATTGGATTTAATTGAATTTATATATATATATATATATATATATATATATATATAGTAGCCTTTCTATCAAACGTCCGTTGGTATTTTATACAGCGACAAGGTTAAATGCGTTTTCAAGCTAATTAAAATGAAGGTCTGTTTCAATCTTATAAATAATTTGGGATTGGTCTTTCTCATTGTGGGATTGGTTTTCCCAATGTGATATTGATTATTTGATCTAAAATCAGATAAATTCCACCAAAGAAAAACCAATTCCACAATGTATTGGATCAATCCCATAACGATTCTCTGAAGTCCAAGTCAAATAAGTCACTTGAAATTTTCTAATGTTCAAAATTTTTTAAAATTAACATAATGTGAATTGAAATAACTTATTTTATAACTCAATATTGCAAAATTTACTTGATTTTTCTAACAAAGAATCAATACCACAGTGGGAAAACCAATCCCACAAAGAATAAAACCAATACCAAACTGTGTTTAAAATTATACCACAATGTAATAAGTAGTAAAATAAATGGGACACTGTAAATACAAAATTAAATTCGATTAAATATTTCGCAGACCAAAATAACAATTTTACTAGCTTAATAAATAAATACCGCAACGAATATTCTCCAAAAAGTTTCTATATTAGCAATATTTTGTCGAAACATTACTGCCTCAGTGGGGGAGCCGAAATATGTATGTAATCCGAAAACAAAGGATTATTACATAGTTTTCTCTCTTTGAGTTGGAGCATTATAAATGTCCACTCGAGGAGAGGTTATTTTGGGGTGAATAAAACATTTACTCACCCATGTTTCACTAGTGATGATCATAACTTGACTCCATTTGTTGGCCCTTTCTCACTATTTTTTGCCTCAGTTTTTTTTCATGGAAGAATTATGATATGAAACAGCAATATTGTGACCATCTGGTAGAGTCAGGATGTCACTCTAGTTTCTTGTCTGGATCGGTGTTACATTGATAAATGTTATGAAATCAGAAAAAAACGTATATCCTGTATTTTGGCCATTTTTCTTCAGAATATTTACACAATTTCTTGTCTTCAATTTCTCTTAAATTGAAGTTTAGAATTTCTTTTTTCAGTAAGCTTGCAACTTTCACTTCGTCTCAACTGACACAAAAGCTTGCACACTCTTGAGTTGAAAAGCTTTTTCAACACCAAACCCTCCCTATAATGCAAAGGGTGGATGTGTTGTAAATGTTTTGCTTTGGATGTAAATTCAACACAAAAGGTTGGCGTGTCGAGTGGCAATATCCAATAATTCGTCGTTAAAATACACAAACTGAGGACGTTGGATGTATGGAATGGGTTAGAATTGATAAGGGGTGATGAGAGGGCTTGAAATGGGGTGAATGGGCGGAGGAATAAAGTCTAAATTGAAACTTATAATGCACCAAAGAGATAACAAACAGTTGACGGGCTTTCATTATATCTATCTCAGTGAACGTGTGTTTTATTGCTTCTCTTCTCCACCCATTTCTGTTGCATAAACTTTAACATTTAACCCTTCAAAAGCGGAGCTTTGTTGGTTGCAATGGTGAGAATTTAATGCAATATACACACACATAAACCATGTGATGAATGGTAAAATTTAATGAAATCAGTTACCTCATTGCTCAACTTATTCATGAGATTCTCCACAAAGTTAACTCTAAAGCGCTACGCACATAACTTTCATGCTTTAAATATTTATGGCAAATATCTTGAAAGAAAACCAATCCCACTGAAGGAAAACCAATACCACAATGGGTAAGATCAATCCCAAAACACCTTACAAAATCATGGTGACTATTGAAGAATTTATCTCGTCACCTCATTGCTTAAATAATTCATGTAAAGGGAACCCCTCTTCTGTGATTTGAAGATTTCTCTAGAATTATCAACAAATAATCGATGCCACTAAAGAAAAACCAATCCCACAATGTGTAAAATCAATCCCAAAACATCTTACAAAATTATGGACTACTAAAGCATTTGTCTCGCTACCTCATTGCTTACATAATATAAGCATAATATAAGCTATGCATAATAATTTGATACAAAATTCCCAACAAATAATAAATCCCATTACGAAAAACCAATCCCACTGTGTGTAAAATCAATCCCAAAACGTCTTTTGCAAAACTGTTTTAATGAAATAAAAATCAAAATTCATTTCGCCTTTAAAGTGTTTTTTTTTAATAGTTTTCTAATTTTTTTACTCATTCATAAAATTTTCCATTATGTTACCTCTGATGCCGTTCTACACAGAATCTTTATTAATGCGAATTTCGATGATACTTCACATGATTCATGATAATACTTGAGCAAAGAATCAATACTACAGTGGGAAAATCAATCCCACTGTGTGAAAATCAATCCTATTATTATTATTTATTACTTATATATTGAGGTGGTCCAAAAAACAGGCCCGGGAACTGCGACTAGTCAGTCTATGGTACCCACAGATCAATCCTAAAATAAGTAATGAAACTGCGCCTGAATGACATATATGTCAATAGAAATTTTCTAGCATCTAAATTATTTGTGTATCATTCTTTCAGTGGATTGAACCAGTTATCTCGTTACATAATTGCTTAAATAATTCATAAGAAAGTGCTATTCTCTTGCGATTTTAAAATTTATGTGAAATTCCCAATAAAAAATCAATCCCACTTAGGAAAAACCAATCCCAATATGAGAAAGATCAATCTTAAAATATTCTACAAGAGCCACGAATTTATAGTATAAGTCACTAGAAATGTTTTAACATCTAAAGTGTTTTTATATTAATTGTCAATGGATTGAATCAGTTGCCTCGTTCCCTCAGTGCTTAAGGAATCAATCCCACTAAGGAAAAACCAATCCCACTATGAGCAAGATAAATCCCCAAATATCTTTCACACATTTATCTTTATTTAATAAGAATCTAAGAGTTTTCTCGTATTTTTCTCATTGCTTCTTTTATTTATAAGATTTTCCGATAATATTCAATACCAACAATGAAAGAACCAATCCCACAATGAGTAAGATCAGTTTTAAAATATCATAAGAAAAACCACGCATTAATAGTATATGTCATTAGAAACGTTCCAGTTCCAACATCTAAAATGCTTTTATTTTGACTATTAATAGATGGAATCAGTTGCCTCGTTACCTCAGTGCTTAAAGAATCAATCCTACTAAGGAAAACTGATCCCACAATGTGTAAAAAAAAACAATCCAAAAACATTTTTCACATAGGAAAGATCCTGCATGTTTGAGAAACTTTTTTATGTATTGACTTTAAGCATTATTTCCTAAATTCGGCGCGAATGTGAAACGAGGGTATTGAATAAGGTAGTCTGGGATTTGGAAAGTGCAAAATTATGTTTTCTCAGGCCCGAGGAGAACAAATTTTAGTTAAATTTATATCAAAGAATCAATACCACATTGGGAAAACCAATCCCACAATGAGAAAACCAATCCCATATTATTTTTAAGACTAGAACAGACTTTAATTTTAATTAGTTTCAAAAGGCATTTAAGTGAAGGGCTAGTACGTATATCAATTCAATCCCACAATGTCTTTAAAGCCAATCCCAATACCAACATGTTTTGGTATTCAATTATCCTACAGGAATAGAGCTTTTTCTGTCCCAAAAATATTCGAATTAATAAAATTATGCTAAATTTCTATGACAAAATATACAAAAAGAAATAATTTTGCACAAAAAAAAGCTTCGTGCGATGTCCCTTATCCCCAAAAGCAAACTTAAATCCGAACACAATGAGGCATGGTTGTAAAATACTTATGCTAGCTTCGAATGCATATTTGGGAGGATGCGAAAAGCTCAGAAATGTGGACTTTCATTCAACAGAAGGGAGCTTGTGAAAGAGAAGAGAAAGCGGAATTTGAAGCGTTATAAAGTGCCTTTGAGCTTTGCCACATACATTTTACTCTATTCAAATGTGCATAATTTCAAACATTTTCCAAATTTTACATTATTCTCTATATTGTTACAGTGCAAATACATTATTGTTATTGATAAATTCTTTAACAATATCACAGGTGGAATAACATTGAGATTCTATGCTACATAAACTTTATAAACTGTTCCAAATTCTACCATTGAGCCTTTTGTTCATTTGAAAATTTATTTAAATTCTATATTTTCTTTTCTTTCAGAGGGGTTTTGCTTCAAAACCAGCAGGATTTTGAGGCTGCTGTAGAAAGTTACCAACGTGCAATTCACTTTCGACCATCTTTGGCTGGTGAGTTTTATTTGAAATTTTATCCATTATTTTACAAATAGGGGAGAGCCGGGGGTAATGTGGAAAGGAAGTCTTCTAGAAAAAAATTAAGCCATATTGAAAATGATCAATTTTGTAAATTTGGTGAAGTCTTAAGGCGTCTACACATTGACAGACAGTATTTGGCAAAAAAATTTCATTTTATTTTGAAGAATTAGATTGTAGGTCAAAACGTCAAAATTCGGTCAAAAAAGAATTTTTGACGAAAATTTGCTCCAAGTATATAACAACTCGATACTCTTCCATTCCTGATTACCGTGCTATATATAATGATTTAAGGCCTAAAGATGGCGCTGTATGATTAAGTTAGAAGTAGTATTGCCCGATGCAAATAAGTTTAAATATCGTCATCCAACGGTCAACCAGAGGAACTTACTCAAGCATCTAATTTAAAAATCCAGCAAATTGCACAGGATTGGAAAAAAATCAAATGTCTATATTAGCAAGCTGAGAAAAAAAACAATTGTGAAAGCTCCGAGGACATAGCTGTAATGTTCTTCCAAAAACAGCGATATAGGAAAGTTTTGCCATTAAAATGTTGGAGTAATTGGGTATGTTTTCATGTTAAACACCCTTCCATTCATAGCTATATAGCAATAGAAGAGTGAAAATGCAAATTGATTTTCCACCACATTTGTCACGACGAACAAATGAACAATGCGCCAACAAAGTGACTCTCTCATTCACTTTAACGATTGTCACAACCCGCACATGATTTTACAAAAAGACATCAATAGAGGAAAGAGAGGAGTCATTTCACATTATATAGATTGAAGCAATTAAATTTACGTTTATTTATTTTAAACGTCATTCAAACCCGCTTGCAGAGTTTTTCTAACCAACCCCGCCCTCTTGCCTTTGGCTTTTTGTTTAGATTCCGTACCAAAATGTTGAATTTGTCGTATTTTGATGGTTGGTTGTGTTGTGGGTGGTGTTTTCGAGGGTACGCTGCTGGGGTATTGTGGCGCGAGAGGGATGCCAGAACAACAACTAATTAACTTCTTTTCGGCAGCAACAACATCAACTATAAAATCAACGTCAAACCGCACATACACAGCTCTTTAATTGCATTTATTTAGTTGTGGCGTATGTTTCTCAATAATAATTGCCAGTATGCAATTATTTTCAAACATTTGCATGGAAAAATGATATTCATTTCACATAATTCATTGTTCTCCTTTTTAACAATAGGCCATTATTAATAACTCTCTCGATGGCATAATTAATTCGACGTAACCTCAATTTTTACACGAATAACAGGATTGAAAATGAATTAAAGAGATTGAACATTCTATTTAAATCCATATTACTATGGATTATTTTGCCTTTCATATAGCACAGGAAGTCAAGTATCACCGTTTTTGATAGGTTGGACTTCCGTGATGGCTTATGGTTGCTTATGGTTATTATGAACGAAAACATTTTGGATAGAGGGAGTGGATGTTCCAACAAGACCTAAGAGGTTCACAAAAATCGTGCGAAAAATAAAACCGAATGCCAATCCGTTCGATTCCGTTCGAAAAACAGTAGAATATTGATAAGCTCAAAACAGTCCTTCTTCGTGAATAGGTTCATAGTTCGTAAGCTCACATTCAAAAAGCGTATGGGAGACTAGGGCAGTAGCAAACATGAGGCAGTATGAAACACTGAGTCTATGCTACTTAGACTTGTCGACTAGTCAGACGAACACCCTGGCCCAAAGTGAAAACGCTCTCTTCTCCCTATACTATAATAAGCCCTATACTATACTATAATATACCCTATACTAAGTATATTAATTATACTAGACCCTATGCAAAATTTCAAGACAATTTTCTGAGTTTCGGAAATAATGCCTTAAAGTCAAAACGTAAAAATGTGTCTCAATCCTACCGGCTCTCCCCTATATCAAATCAAATTTACCTAAAAACCCGTTGGTAGTTCGAAAATTTAAACCGATGAGTTGCACATATATTATATAAGACAATAAACCATCTTGAAATTCCACAAAACTACACAATGTCCTTTTTCGCTAAACGTTTAGGCCCTTGTCGACATTGTTGACGATTAAAGTGTCAAGAATACCGAAAATTAGAAATGGAAAACAGACAGTGCTGAAGCGGCGAATATGTGAACTTGCATTTTGGATTTTCGATCGATTTTCGAATAGATTTGATTTTGCTTTGGAATGGATTTGTCTCTTTGAGAGATTATTACTAAATAGTCATATTAGTATTGATATGAGAACGGATTAGGAACGCTTTCAATCGTATGATAAATGCACTCTGTCAAACCGATAACCCTAACGGGTAAAGAATTTTATCCGTGGCCTTCATGGAATTAAAATATCGTACCTTTTCTTATTGATCTTTTGTTTCCTAATTGATGTCTTAATTCGGCAAAATACATCAGAATCCAATATCTGAATCCCTCTGGACGTAGTTAGGGGATGATATAGATTCGGGGTGGGTTATTAAAAGTTCCAAGGGTGGTTCGCAGAAGAAATCTCACAAATTCCAACGGTTTCAATCCTATGTAGAGTATTTTTTCCCTGTAGCAACAATTATGCACCTCGAAACCCTCAGGGTTGCAGGGGTAATTTACATGTCTCATCCGTGAGAAGAATCCGTTCTTCTTGACAAATCCCAAGAAGCCCAGGGTGGGGTGCCAAAAGGTAATGGTTAACACGGCTATTAAAATCTCCTGGAGCTTCCCTTTCCCTACTCACAGACTAGACGAACTCTACCTGAACCGTAGATGAACAATATCAACTCCTCTCCTGTATCTCAATTCCACAATCATGAAGTTCCTTTCTAGGCAAACACATACGCTTTGACCGCCTGAAGTATAGGCTTTAGTGTAAAAATTACACTCTGAGGAAGACCCAGAGGCATTTTCTGAAATTATAGATACTGAAGGAATCCGTGTCCATTGAAGTAATGGTACACAAAAGTCCGAGTGGTAGACATAAAAATCTGTGTATACAACCACTGCCCCAATTTCCCCTACAACGTTTTAAAGAGTTGGAGTTCAATTTGGTTCAATTCATGTGAAAATGATAAAGGAAATTGGAAAAATAAGACAAAATTGTAATAAACTATGAAAGAAGAATGTACATCGGATACACTGCACAATTTATTATTATGTAGGGGAAAGTGGGGCAGTATTGCTTATGCAGCTTGGATTTTAAAATCGATTTACACAAGTTAATGAGTGTCGTCGTCCTGCTTCTGAAAAAAAACTATAAATAGATGGGAAGTAGGGTAAGATGGGGTAATTTGGAATGTCTGTTTTGGAATTTAGATATTTTCTCACTGTTCCATATGGTCAGAGTGAAAAAGAAAACAACGAAGAAGTACAAGACATTACATTGGAGAGAACTTCTTCGTTGTTTCTTGCTTTTGCCATCTAAAACTATTAGGAAATCTCAAAGTTCAAAATTAGACATGATTACAAATTACCCCATCTTACCCTAACCTAAAATATCCCTGTTTTCGATCAATCATTTTGAATTAAATTTAACGTCCAATTTAACCACAGTCTCCCCTATATTTTATTTTATAAGAAAAACAACCACAAAGAAAAAGTTCATGGTGTCAGAGAAATTGTCTGGGATTGCGTTAGGACATGAACAGTATCTCAATGATGGGAATTGTTCAGGGTTGATATTTTAGGTATGGAATAACCATGGAAACCGTTGAGCAATACGCAGTAAATCATCACATTCATAATGCCATTTGAGCCCCATTTATTTTCTCCATTATGTCTTGATTACACTGCCACTACCATTGAGCCCATCTCCCCTTTCCGGACTTCCCTTCACTCCAAACCCTCAATCGTTCTCGCCCACTTCACTACCCTCTGCAGTGATTCTCTTGTTTCTCTCACAAATGCGAATGGGAGGTTAGTTGTGAAATTTATAATTGGACTTGAAATGAAATTCATACACAGAGAAAATTTTTCAAGTATCCAGATTCAATACCCATGGTATTAATTTTAATCCCACCATTTCAATACCAAAATTATCCCAAATTTTCTTGAAAATAGGTGCATATTGGGATTGATTTTAATTTCTAGAACAAAGTTAAGAAATATTGGGATTACTTTTAGGACATAATGGTATTAAATTTATGAAATTAATATTTTGAGGAGGAAATGGTATTGTTTCTATCTCAATTTAAGATTGAATTTTAGAATTCGTGGGATTAATTTAATCCCATTGCAGCATTGATTTTTGAAAGTCATTATTTATTAGGAAACAGTATTCATTCTATCCCATTCTGGTATTGATTCTATCCTATTTTAGTATTGATTCTATCCCATTTTGGTATTGATTCTATCCCACTCTGGGATTGATTCTATCCCATTTTGGGATTGATTCTATCCCACTCTGGGATTAATTCTATCCCATTTTGGGATTGATTCTATCCCACTCTGGGATTGATTCTATCCCATTCTGGGATTGATTCTATCCCATTCTGGGATTGAATCTATCCCATTTTGGGATTGATTCTATCCCACTCTGGGATTGATTCTATCCCATTCTGGGATTGATTCTATCCCATTCTGGGATTAATTCTATCCCATTCTGGGATTGATTCTATCCCATTTTGGGATTGATTCTATCCCATTCTGGGATTGATTCTATCCCACTCTGGGATTGATTCTATACCATTTTGGGATTGATTCTATTCCACTCTGGGATTGATTCTATCCCACTGTGGGATTAATTCTATCCCACTTTGGGATTGATTCTATCCCATTTTGGTATTGACTACCCCATTTTTGTATTTTGGTATGTACACTGTATCCACTCCATTCCTTTTGCACTAATAACCAGGCAAAAGACAGCATACACTCAGATTTCACTTTAAATACAGAACACTCGCACAAGACACGTCATTACCATCCTCCTTCCCAAACCGATTCCAAAAGGACTATAGGGTATTGATTTTATCCCACTGAGGTATATATTCTACGATACTATGGTATCAGTTTTATATTATTAAGGTATCATTCTCATTCCCGATGGGATAGAATCAATCCCAAAATGGGATAGAATCAATCCCAGAGTGGGATAGAATCAATCCCAGAATGGGATAGAATCAATCCCAAAATGGGATAGATTCAATCCCAGAGTGGGATAGAATTAATCCCAGGGTGGGATAGAATCAATCCCAGAGTGGGATAGAATCAATACCAAAATGGGATAGAATCAATCCCAAAGTAGGATAGATTTAATCCCAGAGTGGGATAGAATCAATCCCAGAGTGGGATAAAATCAATCCCAGAGTGGGATAGAATCAATCCCAGAGTGGGATAGATTCAATTCCAGAGTGGGATAGAATTAATCCCAGGGTGGGATAGAATCAATCCCAGAGTGGGATAGAATCAATCCCAGAGTGGGATAGAATCAATCCCAAAATGGGATAGAATCAATCCCAGAGTGGGATAGAATCAATCCCAAAATGGGATAGAATCAATCCCAGAGTGGGATAGAATCAATCCCAAAATGGGATAGAATCAATCCCAAAGTAGGATAGATTTAATCCCAGAGTGGGATAGAATCAATCCCAGAGTGGGATAAAATCAATCCCAGAGTGGGATAGAATCAATCCCAGAGTGGGATAGATTTAATCCCAGAGTGGGATAGAATTAATCCCAGGGTGGGATAGAATCAATACCAAAATGGGATAGAATCAATCCCAAAGTAGGATAGATTTAATCCCAGAGTGGGATAGAATCAATCCCAGAGTGGGATAAAATCAATTCCAGAGTGGGATAGAATCAATCCCAGAGTGGGATAGAATCAATCCCAGAGTGGGATAGAATTAATCCCAGAGTGGGATAGAATCAATCCCAAAATGGGATAGAATCAATCCCAGAGTGGGATAGAATTGATCCCAGAATGGGATAGAATCAATACCAAAATGGGATAGAATCAATCCCAGAGTGGGATAGAATCAATCCCAGAGTGGGATAGAATCAATCCCAGAGTGGGATAGAATCAATCCCAAAATGGGATAGAATCAATCCCAGAGTGGGATAGAATCAATCCCAAAATGGGATAGAATCAATCCCAGAGTGGGATAGAATCAATACCAAAATGGGATAGAATCAATCCCAAAATGGTATAGAATCAATCCCAAAATGGGATAGAATCAATCCCAGAGTGGTATAGAATCAATCCCACAGTGGGATAGAATCAATCCCACAGTGGGATAGAATCAATCCCAGAGTGGGATAGAATCAATCCCAGAGTGGGATAAAATCAATCCCAGAGTGGGATAGAATCAATCCCAAAATGGGATAGAATCAATCCCAGAGTGGGATAAAATCAATCCCAGAGTGGGATAGAATCAATCCCAAAATGGGATAGAATCAATCCCAGAGTGGGATAGAATCAATACTGGAGTACCCTAAAGTCAATACTGAAATTAAATGAAATTAATCCCACAATGGGATGAAATTAGAAACTCATTGTGCTGTAATAAAGGAAACTCAAGCAGTCCCGTGGCGCAACTGGCTAAGGCGTCGACTCTCAAGTGAAGATTTGCTGCAAAGTTGTGAGATCGAATCTCGGCCGATGCAAAAAAATGGATTCTTGGTTGGACTTTGCGAAAATCAATACTACATTGGAATGAAATTAATACCAAAATGGGATAAAATAATCAATACCGGAGTACTCTAAAATCAATACCAAAGGGGGATGAAAATCAATACGAAAAATAGGATGAAAATACCCTAAAATCAATACGAAAATTGGGATAAAAATATCCTGAAATCAATACGGAAAATGGGATAAAAACACCCTAAAATCAATACCAAGATGGGATAAAATTAATACCACAATACCCTAAAATCAATACTAACGAGGTATTGATTCCAAGGAATATTTTTTTTAATCAATACCTAAATACCCTAAAATCAATCCCAGAATGGGATAGAATCAATCCCAAAATGGGATAGAATCAATCCCAGAGTGGAATAGAATCAATCCCAGAGTGGGATAGAATCAATCCCAAAATGGGATAGAATCAATCCCAAAATGGGATAGAATCAATCCCAAAATGGGATAGAATCAATCCCAAAATGGGATAGAATCAATCCCAGAGTGGGATAGAATCAATACCAGAATGGGATAGAATCAATACCAAAATGGAATTAAAATCAATACCAGAATGGGATAGAATCAATCCCAGAGTAGGATAAAAATCAATACCAGAGTGGGATAGAATCAATACCAAAATGGGATAGAATCAATACCAGAATGGGATAGAATCAATACCAAAATGGGATAGAATCAATACTCATTGCGATTGAAATTTAATGATTTTATGGTATTAAATCAATGACAGAGATTTTCTTGAATTTAATCCCAAAATACCCTAGAATTTAATACCACGAGGTATTGGAGCCCTTTTAATACCAAAAGTATCCCAAAAAAGTATTGATTCTAGGGTATTTTTTTTCTCTGTGTAGTGATGCATTCTTTGGCTTCTCATTTGCTTCTGTTGTTGGCCTTAACTCCAATGCACATCACTGACGGGGGTTGGGTACCAAGGGGGTGAGATCAAAAGGGAAGTGCAAGATTGCAGATTTCTGCAGTTGGAATTTATTCTGACCATTTTCATTGGAAAGTTATTGTATCGTCGATTACAGTGGCAACACAAACAACACGGAAAATAGAGCACACCTCACTTGCATTTTGGGATTCATTGGTGTGTGGCATGATGTGTGGAAATTCTGAAGTTTTTATGCATATATGTCTGATACTTCAAACGATGTTTCGTAGAAAAGTCAAATATAAGCCTAGACTGACTTATTTCTAGAGAGATTTTAGATGATAGCCAACGGAAGAGCTCATGCAAAGTCCATTTTCATGCATTGTGGAATGTATTGATAAATTTGTGGAAAATGCAATTTCCTCATTGAAACAAAAAGATATTGAATTTGAATTAAAAAGGTGACATATTGATAAAATGTGAGTTCACTTCCTCATATAGAAAATCTTTTTAAAAAAACCTACCATTGGGGGTTACAGCGGTTAAATGAGTTCCACAGCCGCAGTGCTCTCACTGAAGTTAAACTAAGGTGTGGAACTTAATAAGCAAACGACAAGTTGACTCGCTCTCGCCCATCAAGTAGTTTAAGGGGATGGGTTGGACGGGTTGGGCAGTGTCTGTACCCAAATTTTTTTCTTGAAGTTGTTCCACATACTCTAAATTAATGCATTACATTAAATTGTAGAAGCCGGCTAGTCTATGAGCCACATCCTCCCTGAAGAAGGGAACTCCAGGAAGGGTGTGGTAGAGGAAAGTCAATCGGTATTTGATTGTCCTGGGCTCTTAGGAGTGAAATCACTTATTCCACAGCCGTGAGCAACGAAATTAAGTGATTTGTGGAGCTAAATTATATCATAATAGGGTCGAGTTTCATTTAAAAGCAGGAGAAAAGCCCAAATTGAAAGCTGCCCCAATTTAAAGGGACCCTATATCCCCCTGCCTAATTCTACCCCAGGCTAACTTTGCCCCGGTGTCCCCTATAGAGCATCCGCTGATCAGGGAAGTCACAGAGAACTACATCATTTTCTATATTCCACATTAGAATTCAAGTTCTAATAAAAATTTCAAGTTCTAAAAAAAAACTTATTAACTGTGGAACTTATTCAAGTACATAGTTCTTAGTTTTACAACTAGCATAAAGTGGGGTAATTTGAAACTATTTCCAATCTGGAATTCTGAGATTTCAACTTAAGCCGAGAGATGACTTAGTGGTAAATTATGCAAATGTAATTTAACCATTATTTCTAATATAAATACTAATCGGCTAATCCTCAGGTCTGTCAAGGCCCTTAGGATATCTAGGTTAGTAGCCCACGTCTGCCGATCTTCCGCCACTTCAGGAATGTGTTCAAGGTCAATCCCAAGGTGCTCTCAGGCAAGATCCTGAATTTGATTCAGCCATCTTATCCTAGCTCAAATGTTATAAATTACCCCATTTTGCCTTAGACCGTTCGTAATGGGTTCATAACCCTATAAACATAACCTATAAAGAAACTGATGCTCAATTATTGAACAAGTTCCACAGTCGAGACACACTGTCGCTAGAAAATAGTGTAGGTTTTTGATAATAAAGAAATCCAGTCACTATGGCAAGTGAGACGGTAGATCACTGATTGTTCCAGAATAAATTGACTCTCAAATCTCGTTTGATGACATATAAAGTGGACACATTTTGGCAAAGTTTTAGCCCAATCGGATGGCATTAAACTTCGTAAGGGTAACAGCTGATGAAGTGACTGAAAATCTCACCGATATATGCAGAGATCTAGCAGAGTAGGAGGATGCGTTCAATTGAAGAAGCGGAAAATGCCATCCAACTCGCCTCGAAAATGTCCATCCGCAATTCAGGACACGGGCAAAGTAGCAAAACCGCACAAAACAAATCCAAACGGCTTCGACCAATATACAATTCAGTCATTTGCATACCAAACATTAGCTTCGGTTGAGATCCTCACACGAGAGTGAGATGACAATGCTTTTGGTGGCTTTTTCACCGCTTGGAACAACGAAGGAGTGAGAAACAATTTCCATCCCTGACACATCACGTCACAAACTACACACCGTCCATCCTTTCTGACCATAGACAAGAGGGTTGACGTTGTGCTTTTGCCTTCATGAATGGCTACACATTATATTCATTTTCCACCACAAACTACCTGCAATTATCACGGATCTATGGTTGAAAATCGATTTCAATTGTATCCTAACCACAGACCCATCCTCAATTCCGCTGCATGAGTTTCATTTTTACTTCACTGCCGGAGGGTTATGCATAGGATCCTTATAAAAGTTTACAAACCAGGGATGAGCTAACATACAATCCGATGTAAATTTGATGTTGCCCCAGGAAAAAAATTAAAAGCAAACTGATTTAAAGGGAAATTTCATAATTAATGGAATGTATAATTTTTTTCTAAAAAAAAATAAATTTAACTGAGGTGGTTCAATTAACACATGAAACATACATCCAGTAAAAAATAGCTAATCATTCAATGGTTATTGAAATCACGCCAAATAGGGTAAGTGTGGCAAATTCCGGCCAGCTTGCAATTTCGACCACTTTTTTTGTTCCTCGAATTTCCATGAAATTTTAGATTTTACGTACTCTAGAGATTATACAATGCAAAGGAATAACAAAAAAAGTAGCTTCGACAAACGAGATGACGTGAAAAAGATATTGGAAGAATTCCCGAAAGGGAAGGAGCTATGAGAATGAAGGTGGCCGAAATAGGGCACCAAAGCTATGTCTATATTTTTATTCATTTTAAAATGTATTAAGAATGATTTTAGAGTAAATAAAGACGGTAAACTCTTTACAAGGTTCCAAGCAACACCCTTTCAGAAGAAAGAATAAAAAAAATCAATTTATATTCAAAAAAATTCATTTCAAACTTGAGACTTTGGCGCTTGCATGCAAATATGCCGAAATTTGGCACACTTACCCTAATTATTCTATAATGAAAACTTTGTAGGAAAACACAAAAGGGATATCTGTCTATTAGGGTAAATTAAGCTAATTCAAAACCTGCTCCAAATGGAAATTTTTCGCTACTCCAAATGGTAACGTCACTGTTTTCATGATAAATACAGTACTAAATTACTATATTTATATATTTTCTATACCACAGTTTCACTATTTAGTTCATTTTGCTCCAAATAAAGCGAAAATCCATTCATATTCACAAATTTTAATTTGTTAATTTCTCAGAAAAATTAGAAGTGTACTTTTTCACCATCGAATTTTTCATCGATCGACCATGTTTTCCAATAAAAAACGCAATAAGGTGCCTGATGTTTATTCGTTTTGTGTAACATTTATGTCATATTTCTGGATAATTTTAGTTAAATTCAGTACTAATCTCTATTTTTAACGGTATGTGAAGTTTTCAAATGAAATAATTACCTATTTAGTGAAAAAAATCGGTTTTTCTGAAGTATCTGCAAATGCTCCAATAGGAAACCCCGTAAATATGATTTTTTTTTGGAGAGATTTTCTTATTGTTTTAAATAGGAAAGGAGAAAAGATCAAGAATAAGAACAAAATCTGCACTCAAGAGCAACTTAGCAAGGTTTTGGAAGCCTGTCGTCGCGGTATCACTTACACTGTTTGTCTCCAATTAGAAACATTCCCTTGACTCCATTTGGCTTAATATGTTTCCAATAGAAGCATTTTACACTCGCGTATTTTTCTTGTATTTAAGAAGTTTTCAAATTATATTTAAAGAATTTTCACTAAACAGTAACATTCTAGAAGAGTCAAGGAGACAATTTATGTAATTCCCTTCAGAAAAAATATGAACCTAATGTGTTGAACCTTCTGTCAAAGTTAAAGCATCTGGAAATTATTTTGAATTAGGACATTTACTCTATATATGGCTACTATATGACCGCATACTTCTTATTAAAAACAAAATTTTGTGAAAAAGAAAAAAGATACAATAAAAATATGGAGTTTTGTGCCAAAAAGCAGCATTTTCGGGAAATGTTACGTTACCACTTTAACCTGAGAGAAAAAATAAAGTAAAGCACGTCATTTGGTCAAAAAGGTTACATAGATCGTCGGTTGTCTCAGCAACGATGCTAACTGCACCTGCTTTGTGTCTGCATTCGTTGCAAACGCTGCGCAGCAATGCGTTGCTTAGAACGAATGCTGACACAAAGCAAATGCAGTTAGCACAGTTGCTGAGCCAACCGACGAGATGTACAGCTAATATGTGCGATCGCAAATCACCCCCGACAATTCATTAAATGCTCCGAAAATGGTGATTTTGTCAAGAACCGAAAGACCAAAAACAATTAATGGTGGCGATCTGTAAGCGTTTTTGGATGAAGAATATAAAATTATCTTTTTGGAGAAGTGAACATAACTCGGTAAAAGATTTTCAAGCATTTGCATGGCATTGAAAAAACTAAAATGAAGGAGAATTAGTGACGCATAGGGGGAAGTGGGGCACCTTTAAAAGATGGGCACCTTTGAAATTGGGATTTTTCACCTATTTTAAAAAAAAATTGAGCCTTATTGTTATATAATTTAGTTGCACAAACAGATTGAGAATCTAAAATATATCCCGCTTGGTCTCAATTTTATTTAAAAATAGGTAAAAAATCCTCATTTCAAAGGTGCCCCATTTTCAAAGGTGCCCCACTTCCTCCTAAGTTGACTAAAAACAGACAAAAATACAAAAGTCCAGATTCCAACTTTTGTCTTTACGGTATGAAAGAAGGATTTTTCAGCATCGAAGTGGTACAGGCGATATGAAATGGGTATTGTTCAAGTATTCCAAATTCAAAACGTAGTTTTTTTTCACTTGGTTAAGGATTTAAATCAACAATCGCTATAATGTCTCAAGGGAGAAGGCAAAGCTCATCACTTAGGGGATCTACCAAGGAATTATGCTTTATGACTTGCTAAATATGAATAAAGCTGCCAGGAAATCTAACATTTTCAAATAAGGAATGGTTCCAAATTACCCCATTTTACCCTATTTCTTTAAGGAGTACTCATAAAATATTTCAAAATGATTTTCAGTTAAATAAAAAATGAATATTCCGCCAAGAATGTACTCTAAATACGTTTCTTATACTTTGCGCAAACCCGAAGCTTAAGAAAGCTCAACCATGTACCTTAACTTACCAACGAAGAGAGAAAATGAAACAGGAAAATATTTCACGCCACACTGAAGAGGATGAGAATAAAGTGTGTAAAAGTCTCATAAAGTAAATGTGAAAAGGGTTAATTTTCCTCCAAGTAAACACAATTAAAAAATTTAATCTATCCTTTCTTTGCTGTATGTGTGTGTGTATGTGGAAAAAAACACTAACACAGAAAATGAATAATTCTGTTTACATTCCAACAAATAAATTACTAAGCATTTTCCACCCACATTCATTTTCTCTCCTCACACTATTCTCTTTTTTTCTTCTTCCTTTACTATATACCCTCCTTCAGCAATAATTTTTCTGCTGACTCTCTTTCATTATCTCTTTTGTTCTCAAACTCCAATGAACATTCTTTCCTTTTTTATACACGTACCAAAAGTACCAAAAATGGACAAATACTGCTTAATTATCACTGCATGAGATCACGTGCGAGTGAATTTTTATTGAATCAGATGAGATCATGTGAGAAATCCGCAAACAGAATTGTATCATCCGCAAAATAATCCTACCAATTTATTTTGCATAAACGGGAGAATTGCGAAAAATAGGAAATAATAAAGGAAAAAAGAGGCACCAACAATGGACTAGGATTTATACCAAAAACAAAAAATAAATAAATAAAAATATCCGAATTATCCAAGAAATTTTCCACTGCAAATAGGGTGGAAAACTAACTGGAAGGAAATCTTCCAATTTGAGCGGGTGAAACTTTTTGCTATTGTTGGAATTATAAATTCAAAACAGATGAATTTACCATGTGAATTAAACATGGCGAGTGAAAATAGAGAGAAATTGAAGGAAGGGCAGAAATGACGCAAGAAAAAGAGAGAAAATCCAGGGGAAAAAACTCAAAAATATGTTGTGAATTTTCACGGGATTCACCATTCCAATTGCACTATATCTACCATTTGAATTTATGTACGTTGAGTGAGGAAAATCTTCAGAAAATACCCCCAAAAACTTTTTGTTCGTCTAGATTGCAATTTTTGCTTTTAATTGCTGAATTAAACATAAATAAAGTAAATAAAGTGAGAATACACCGTAGTATGCAAATGCTCACAGACTGAATAATTTTAAATTATAATAATTTTCTTCTTCGACTCCATTTCTATCCTTTGTTCAGTTAAAAAAAACACCACAGTCTAGAGGCGCCTTCAGACAATCTTTTCTTTCATAAATATTGTTCTGTTCAGTACACTCAGTAAAAAGAAATGTTGAAAAAAATTCAAAGTTTAGGGAAACCTAGGGCGGAATATTACAAAATGGATATTTTATTTTTTCATGGTTTCTTGGAAAACTTGAGAGATTTTAAATCAGTACATAGACGATTTATAGCTCTACAACTTTCCCGAAGGCCCTTTCCCCTATCTCGGAGAAAAATATGCTCCTTGCAATTTTTTAAAAATTGATTTTATAGAAATTATTGCATAATTATAGGATAATTATTAAAATTGTTAAGGGGGGAGTCTGAATTAGAACACTGGTAAAAATAAAAGGGTCAAATTGACCCTTTTAAAAAGGATGGATCGTATTTGACCCTTTGAAAGGTTCACTTTTGTATCTCTTGAAATTTAGTATGCACATTTATCACGAATAATCATGTTTTATTGTAAACTTATTACTGATATCATATTTCTCTCATCTAAGCGAACACCAAAGATCACTTTTTCATTGTTTTTTTATTCGTTTATTCCGGAATTAAATAGATGTCAAAACCGTGACCCTTTCGAAGGGTACCTGGTGACCCTTTCAAAGAGTCAAATATGATCCATCCTTTGGAAAAGGGTCAATTTGACCCTTTTATTTTTACCAGTGAATGCAAAAAATCGATAACTGTGATTCTTACGTAATTGCGCCCTTTTTTAATAGATAAACTAGTCAAAAGATATAGGGGAGATTGGGGAAGACTTCGCACAGTTTATATATTACCCATATTCCTGTAATGAATCTAACCTATCAATGGCAATGTAATTTAATATTAGTTAGTCCTATGTCACAGATTTACTGAGAAAATAGGGCAGATTCATTAAAGAAATTTGGAAAAGATATAAAGTGTTCGAAGACAGAGTGCATGCGAAGCCTGAAAGTCTTGCCCTATTAAAAAAATTCAAAAGACAATTTAAAATTTCTTCAAAAATACGGAGTACATTTGTCCCTGTCATTTTTAACTGCTCGAACTCCAAGAGAGAGCAGTTTTAACAATTTTATTATTTATTTTATTTTAATGTCCTGCGCTATTTCTGCCATTTTGTACATTTTTCAGTTTACAAATTTATTATTCGGTTTACAATGTTGCGTGAAAAATATCCATTCATATGCTTGAATCATTTGCACCGGATGGGACTCGAACTCACCATTGTGTTAGTCGAGCTAGGGATCATACCGCCCAAAAGCCGAACGCTCTTACCAATTGCACCACTGAACGGACCGCTCTGCCACTGTCATTAATTTAAATTGATAAAAACAAGCTACGCGACACACAAAATTTATTCAATAAAACTTATGAAATAAAAGCTTTAAGGGATAGGGATAACAGTTTAATTGCTTAATTTAGTCAAACAAAGGTGCTTATTATCACTGGCATAATTAAAATTGATATAATGCATTTTAGAAAAATGCAGTAACTTCCAAAACTTTCGCAAAACTAATTTTCTGACATGTATATCAAATTCTCAGCTTTTAAATCACTTTATAAAGAATATATAGTTTAATGGTGATACTTTTATTAATTTGATTCAAAAGTATCGCACGCGGAGCTCAATTTTAAGGAAAATCTAGCTGTATTGAAAATTACGTCTTCTGAAATATTATCAAAATGAAGTTACGTCAAACGCTGATTTAACTGACGATATGTATCAAGATTTTCCAAAAATTTCATTAATCTTGACCGTTTAATTCTTTTAAAAATAGCGAAAAGTATCTCATTTTTAACGTTCTAATTCAGGCTCCTCCCTTAATGTGAACGATAATACTTAACAATTAAAGGAGACCGGGACGGAATTAGCCTGCAAAGCGAATTTTCTTTATAGTTTACTCAATGTCAAACTAATGTCTAACGCACAATATCTTTTGTTTTGTGAACATGTTTTCGGAACCGTCTATGAGACTGAGTGAGATGACTACATTTAGATCGTACTCACTCTCACTGAGATGTCAAAAATATGTTTACAAAATAAAAGTTTTTGTGGACTGGGAATAATTTTCCTCTGTTTCCCCATGGGATTATTTTTATGAACTGCTTCGTACCCCTGCTAATAACGAATTTTTAATTATATCAACACTGTTTCCTTATTTTTCGGACTGATGCTTAAGACGATACTCTGGTCTATTGGGGCTTTGGGTCACCATCTATATTGCGCTGATCCAAAGGATAAAATCTGTTGCATTTTCTTGAAAATGCTGCAATGTGATTGTCATGCTTACAATGTCGTTTGAACAAGATAACAGAGACATCTAGGAAATTCAGTTTCAGCATTTATCCGTATACCGTTTCTTGTACTCTTCAGTTATCCTGGTGATTGAGGTTCAAGACTACAGCCAAGACATGATAATACCTCCTAAAAAAAACAGAATATTTTAGTGTAGAGCAGTGCGCTACCTTTGGACGAATCAAGTCCAATGCTTGACTAGCATGACTAGTCCAATGCTTCAAGCTTCAAATTTCCTAAAGAGTCATGTGTCAAATCTACTAAAAACATAAAAAAAAAATTATGATGTCCGAAGCTTGAGTCGTTCGAAGGTAGCGCGTCTTTCCCCTACCTTTCTCTTCTTTCAGAGTTTTTCGTGTAATGCTTACACAACAACATTGGTAGCAAAATAAATATTTAAAAAAAAACTCCTGAAACTGCCCTACTCTTCCCTATTTCTGCTAACAATTTTTCTCTGTGAAATATTCTAGAAAATTTGTTACTTCTAATCATTTAGATATAAGAAAAGGTATTTAATTTCTTTGAAAACAATTCTACACAGGTAATATATGAATTTTCCAATTTTTGAAATGATATCGCTGTTTTCTAAAGATTTATTGTTAAATACAAAAAACTATTTTTAAGCGTGAAGAACTCATAATACTCTGTTCACAAATTTTCTTAAATAAATAATCAAATAGCATTTATCTTACTTAAGCAAGTTAAGTTACTTTAACAGGTAACTTAAAATTAAAATAAGTACAGAATATTTAATTATCTGTGAAATTTCTCATTAAATTTATCGTGCTATTGCAATGAAAAATTTAAAGAACATTTTTATTAGTTAATGCCTGTTCTTATATGTTGGTTCCTGTAACGATTGTGTTCCCTTGTTCTCGTCGTGTTCTAAAACCCCCATACAGTCGTTACAGGAACTTGCAGAAACAGCCATGTATTACACAAACTTATGAAAACAGCCATGTACTAAAAAACATGTTTAGGAAAAAGATTTTTCTATACGTTTTTCATTGAAATTGCATCATTTGTTCTTTTTTCTGTGGTCTTTAAATGTATAATGGTGCCATTTCAATGAAAAATGATGAGGGGCAATCTTTCTTCTAAACATATTTTTTAGTACATAGCTGTTCTCATGTGCTTTAAACGACATTTCTTTATGTTGTTTCTTGTCTCGATTTCGTGGTTTTGGAACACGATGAATACTGAGGAAAACAGCCATGACAGGAACCAAAACAAAGAAAAGTGGATAACGCAAAAACAAATAAGAACAGTCATGTACTAAAAAAAATGTCCATAAGAAAGAATTCTAATTTTGATTTTCTTACTCAAAATTTTTCCCCAGAATAACTTTTATATCCGTATTTTGACAGGAAAATATTCATCATACGATTTTCTTGCGAAAAATCTACGTGCGATGCCTGTAATGAAAATTTCTCAAGGTTCAAAGTTTAAAAACTCAGGGTAGTCTTAATATTACAACATAAGAACATGCTCTGGAGTATTTTGAAAATAATATTCATAAATTCAATTTTGAAATAATAATAGAATACACAGTGAGAGAGAGTATATATAAGCAATATTCTTCTTCACAATAAAGTTATGTAATAATAAACTTTTCCATGCATACAAAAGTCAACAATGAATTTAGTAAAACTTTTCAGACAAGTAGGTAAATATTATTTAATCTAGTCTCACCATATAAAATTGGAAAACTGGTCGTTTGGAGAAAATTATATGCTATTCTTTGTTATGTACTTTATGAGGTGTATATAAATTCATTAAAAGAGAAAAAAGACTGATTAAATATCTCGTTTTTGTCATAAGTTCTCGAATAGCAACTGAAAATAATTTTTTGTGCATTATTTTGAAATGAATGTTGTCGTACAAATAATATATACAGAACAATTGAATTTCTCTATTAAATCTTAAAATATAAAACTCTCTTAGTTATTTAAATGAGACAAAGTCCTACAAATGGAAGAAGTGAGTGTTTATAGTTTTTTTTTTTTCTTTTTTAATTTTCATTTCCGTATTTTTTTTTTTAATTTGAAGTAATAATATTTTAACAGAGATTTTTTGTAACATTTTTTGAACTCTACGATTTAAAGATGAACACTAATAACATTTTTCAGGTCATCAAGTTTTATCAAAAGCTGAAAAGTATTTATTGATCCTATTTGTTTAATAAGGGGAATCTTAAAGGTAGAATTGCACCGTAAATTCCATAAAAAGAATTTTTCTTTGTGTTTTTTCCAGTCGTATCTTCTATTTTTCATCATTATTTTTTCCATCTTTCTATCATACAGTCACGAAATTAACCCAATTTTTTTACCCGCCCAAAAAGCTTCTCAACATCAAAATAACTCATTATACTTCTCAGCTACGTAGGAAATTCGTAGATTTTCTCCTCAATCATTTTCGTTTTTTTTTTTCTTACTTTCAACTTCGCCTCCTTTCGCGCCCTGGTCTTGGGGAAAATGTCTTTTGAGTGTTTGTCTGGGGCTGTGTCTGTCTCCATGCCAAAAAACATTAAAAGAACTAAAACATCACACCGTACAAACGACAAGAAAAATTACGTAAAAACATTTTAGCGTCACGGACAATAAAATTGCTCTATGATTCTGGGTGTTTTCTCCCTCGCTCAACATTATGAGGTGCGGCTTTATTTTCCTCGGTTTTTTTTCTTACATTTTTAGTTTAATTCAAAGATTATGAAGATTGGATCTTTTGTGGAAAGTTCCACGATTTTTTCATACCTTTCTACAATTCAATTCATTTTTTTTTCAATTTATTCAAGAGAGAATTTTAATTGGAGTACACGTAGTCACTTGCATCAATAATCACCGTAACTCTTTCTTGACGATTTGGCTATAAAACATGTGTGAGCAAGAACCGTTTGGAACCGAATAAACGTCAAAATAAGTTTGCCCAGGTAGCGTTTTGATTTAGATTAGGTTGCGTAGAAAGCTAGATAGAGAGATTGCAAATAGACTTAGGGCCTAAATAGACTCAGGCTGATCCACGAGAATATTTAGCCTGTAGAATTCGGCAATAACGGATTAAGTAAAGGAAATTTATGTACAGGACTTCTAATCGATATTCCTAAGCCCTCAGTATATGACAGTTTGGGATAAATCTTTACTGTCAAATTTTACAGGCTAAATATTCTCGAGGATCAGCCTGAGTCTAACTGGGCCCTTACGTGAGTTAGCGGGTGATTAAACATACAGTGTCGGACAAAACTGTACCAATGTTTCAAAATTCTTTATAAAGGATTCAATATCTCAAGATTTAATTTATATTTGGACTGAAACTTTTTTTTTCTTATAGAGCATTATTATAAAGCTACAAATTGTGCCTTATTAGATTTTTTTAGGACGAATAATACTTTTGTAGAGCCTTTTAAAAAACGATGCATTGGTACAATTTTTCCACTTGTACCCAAACGCTACTTTTTGTTCTAAAATTTTATTTTATGAACTATTTACGTAAAAAGGAATTTAATATAATGACTTTCAGCTGTTGTTAATGCATTTTGCATGAACATTTCCGGATTTTTTTCATTTACATCCTAAGTAATGGTATATTTGAGTAAAATACGCTCTTATATGAAAAAGTGTATCAATAACGGATTTTGGTCCAACAAAATGGCTGCAAAACATGACGTAGGCCATATCACAGAAATCAGACTACGTATCTAGATGTGATCCAGTGGTAGAACTATCAAATCCGGACTCCACTCACACTTCATTAACATTTATTGCTGTATTTAGGCGAAAAAATCGCTTTCGGCTAGATCTAAACTATTGGCTAGCCTTTTAAACTAATCAAAATTGATGTCCTAAGTAACATCAGCTATCATCTTCAGAACATGATAACTGAATCATAAAATACTTGTCTGAATGATCGGTAAAGCAGAGAAAGAGAACGAAATGTAAAAGAAACTAAAACATTTTCAGCTAATTTTACAATTCGTCAATTAAACCGACTTTTCTTAAGATTCTTCAATATCTTTTCGATCTCAGATGGTTATTTTACATATTTTCGCACTATATTAAATATTTCCATGGTCTGACAGTCCTATCGGTCGATTTTGGTATCAAACTTTATGATACTACATCAGTTCGTAAAATCTTTTTTATCTATACAGCGTATATAGGCTATTCAACCGGGTAATTCATGGCTAAGTTATCATATCCTGAAGCAGATGGTGCTTAGGATATCGACAAATGATCAGCAATGATACGAGCAATTAGGTATCCTATATGAATCCAACATGATACCTAAAATTTTAAAATAAGTAAGAAATTGAAGAACACGAACCGATAGACAAAATGAAATTATGATACTTGCTGATACTAACGACCAAATATTAAATTTCCCAAGCACTAATTTTTTCTGTGGTGAAATACAGAAATAGGGATGAACACAATTTATACTTGAAGACATTGAGGACAAAAGTTTCACATTTCATGCAAACAGAATGCGATACTCTTGTTTAGCTTTCCATTTTCTCGTGGTCTCAAGGCATTTGACACAGAGTAAAGAGGGGTACAAGGAAATTGTGTGAATGAAGAGGAATATGTGTTTTGCTTCTTGACAAGTTTTCCTCATGCTTTGATATTTTGTGTGGCATAAATGAGAAATGAAGCATCAAAATACCACAATTATATATTCTATATCAAACATTTTCCATATTTGGTTATTCTATATTAATACATCTTGCATAAGATATTCTACGAAAATACCATTTAGTATAAACATTGTGGCAAATTGTATATAATTCAGTAATAATTAGCTGAGATTCTTTGCAATCTCAACTTCTGTGGTCCAAGGTAAAGCTGAACTTTCTCTGATAAGTCCCAAACTTTGTAGGAAGAAGTTTTATCGCAGATAATCATATGAGTTTATTCATATCTTCATTACAACAAATCGTTTTTGGAGCAAAAAAACTTGCAGATTTTTCTTGTGATCAGTTTTCCGCCATCTTGCAAATTTTGATTTTTCAAAAATAAATTTTTAACTGGCCGTGGTTTGTATCCTAATTGTCAGAACTCGATCATCGATTAGGTAACTGAAAGGTCTTATAAAAGACTATCATTTTGGGTGCCTACACCTTTCCGCTCTATAATTCAAAAATCGATTTTTGAAAATCGATAACTCGTCGAAGACAGTCAGACCGGAAAATTTATTTTTTCTTATCCAATTGAGACGAGCTGTTTATCACTTATAGCTACGGTATTTTAAATCAATTTTAAAGTTGAATATTTAAGATAGAGGTTAAGATAATTGAAAATTCGTATGGCTAAGTTTGATGGAATATATTGTTATGAATCCAGGAGGAGGGTGGATTCTCCCAACCCCCTAGAATCATCCTCAATTGACTGCCAATTAAAGTGAGCCACACGTACACCCTTATTGATCATTTTCTCGGGGAAATAGGATTGGGGAGATTCCCCAAAAGGCCCGGGGAATAGATGCACCACTTATGAGACCTGGTTCATGTTAAGGGGACTCCTATGGGATCCTTAACAATGCCGGTGTTCCCAGCAACACCTCAAGTTTTCCATGGAGATTCTAGCTGACTTTCTGAAACTCCTTCACTGCTTTGGGAGCATCTCTAAACTATTTCCACAAGCATTTTGTTATCATATTTCAAACTTTACTACGAAACTGGTAATTTTAACTTTTTAATTATAATGACGGAAAAATTACTAAATATTTACAGAGTTTGTTTCCTGTCTTCTTTGCCCTCGGATTGGTTGAGAGGATCTCTAGTTTTAAAATTGCCGAGTGGAGTACTCCACTTGCATATATGTTTCTCACAAGAATTATATCCTTAAGGTGAAAAATCGTTTCTCAATCGCAAAACGTGGGAGTTAAGCCCTGTGGATGCTTCCAACGAATCTTATGCCCTAAATACACTTATGACTTAAGCCGATAGACGGCTAATGAACAGATTACATTTCCATCAGTTTCAGACTAATCCGTCTCTCGGCTTAAGCTGAGAAACAGCTTAGTTAGTGGGAAACTGATGGGAATTTAGTCAAATTATTATTTTGATTATAATTGCGTTAAGCTGTCTCTCGCCTTAAGTCGTAAATGTGTCTAGCACATTAGCTAACACAATTCTATCTAAAATTATTGTTTATCCTTAGAAAAAATATGTATTTTTTTATAAATTTTTCGTACTTGGTTCTTCCCCACTCTCCCATATGCCCGATATATTGATTTTTAGCACGCTTTTATTTCATTATCCCAGCCCTGCTACCTTTTTCACATAACTTCCTGATGTCTATTCATCCTCATTTGATACAGTGTTATTTCCCATGTTCTATCTAATATCTATATAATATGTGTATGGATTTTCCAAGGTGATTTGTGTGGGAATTGAAGGGAAAGGTGATACTTTCGAAAACATCCAAGCAAGTAGAGAAAAAGACGGTAAATTTCTCGAGAGATGTGATTGTAAATTTGATATCCTTTTAGATAGGAAGACATAGTTATGGAAGAAGAATATGTAGCAGGAAGAAAGCTTCACAATGATTTACAGTTCATCCCTTTCGAATTATTTTTATTAACACTCTCGGCTGTCTGATAGCTTTCTTTCTTTCACCATCCATTTGGAGACATAGTTCTCCCCTTCTGGGACACAAGTGTTGGGCAAAAGAGTTGAATTGCACTATGGACTCATTGTTGCACACGATGGCGACGACAACATGCAGAGATGAGAACAAATGTGCAGGAGGTGGATAGTACGGTAGAGAAAAAAAAAAAGTAGAAGAAAGCTCGAAAGCTCTACCAACTTCCTACGGGAGATGTGCGATAGAGGAATGTAATTTGAGAACAACACACTGTACATAAATGTTGGTACGCCTGAAAATGGAGACACATTATTTATGGGATGGGATTTTTTTGTCCTCTTGTCTTATTCACAAAACATCCCTGGAATCTTTTATGTGAAAATATTATATATGTTGGATGTGTATGTGTTTCATGGAGAAGAACATTTCGCGCAGAATGTAAATCTACTTTCAAAACAATGGTTATTCTAAGCAAACACTTCAGGTTGTTGTATAAAAGTCCACGTTGAAGGAAAAAGCTTCAGCAATAAGCTCTGCAAAAAAAAAAAAGCTGAATAAAGGCTTCTTACATAAGATAAACAGCATCGTCCTCTTTCCATTGGCTATTTGAACAGTCCAAGATAAATTGTACAAATCGAATTTTTATTATCGTTCTATTTTTGGATTAAGGGATGAAACACATTGACCGTCAAATCTTTACTGTCACTGACAAAACCTTATTATTTATCGGAAATTTCTGTATTTCCAATGCAATTCTAACACTTACGACTTAAGCCGAGAGATGGCTTAACGTTATTATAATCAAAATAATGATCAGATTACACTTCCATCAGTTTCTGACTAATCGGTCTCTCGGCTTAATCCCAGAAACCGCTTAGTTACTGGGAAACCGATGGGAATTTAGAAAAATCATTATTTTGATCATAATCACATTAAACCGTCTCTCGGCTCAAGTTGTAGTCTAGGGCATAAGACAGGTTTTAAGGCAGGTTATAATTGTTGACAGTTAGCCAAGACACATACACTGAGAAAAAAAGAGGGTGCGATTACCATTTTTTCCTCATAACTTTAACACTTTTAAGGTGTAAAAATATATCAACATTTTTTAATGTTAATTTTACACCTTTTTAAGGGTAAAATTAACATGAAAAAAGGTAACTTTAACCCCTAATAACCTAAAAAGGGTAATATTTATACCAATTTTGGATCAATACTGCAGGGTAAAATAAACATTTCCGGAATGTTATTTTAACTTTTTCGGATTTCTCTCAGTGTACCATTAAAGCTAGCCATTTATTTTATGATGAGTAGTCCTATAAAATATTCGAACATATCACGCATTCTGATTAGCTAGACTTTGAAAGCCTTCAAAGGTACAACTGATCAAATAATATGATGCAACTAAAGCATGATCTGATCTCATGTCGGCTCATGGGCGGCCAGGACCTCTCTTCACGAGTCCTCACAAATTGGCACAAAAAGAAAACCGGAGAAAGTCAGAAAATCGGAAATATAATAGTTTTAAGGTGTTTTTAAGGTATTTTTTGAATAAGCCTTTTTTATATCAATCAGTCCAAAAGTTTTTCTGCGGACTATTCTGCAAATTTGACAAAATCGTTAAAATGATAAATCTGAAAAACGCTCTTCAAAGTTTTGGGTGTTCGACCCAACGCATGAAAATCTGCTCAATTAGTATATATCTACCTATTTAATCAATAAAAAATATAGACCTCTTTTGACCTTGTTAATTAGGGAAACTCCCTTAAGACCCTTAAGACAGAATTCTAACTGATTACAGTATTACGTTTTTGTGAAGTTTTTTCTATCTTTATCTATGAAGGAAAAAATGTAGTGTTATAGAAAATGACGAACCAATGACCAAGCCCGGCTTTTTGTATAACTAAATTAATTAAATATTGACTAATTATCGTATATTTTTCTATATATATAGAGAAGTACTCCCTTTTTTTTTTTTTTTTTTTTTTTGCCCACCCTACCTTAGGTCTTATTGGCGAATGCCTATATATGACCGCAGACAGAAGTACTCCCTCAAATTGGTAAATATTTCAGTGTATACAGAGACGAGTGTCTACTAGGTGTGTGTCTCCGCTAATTGATTTTAATTTTCTACCCATTAAAAAATTTAATATCGAAAAATTCAGTAAGCTTTCATAGCTTAAATGTTAATTACTCTGCTATGTGGGACATGTTTAGGCTCACATTTCTTTCACACCTTTAGGTTTTTTTTGTGTAAAAATATTATCCGAGACACATTCTTAATAATTCTAAAAATCAAAAATACGTTAGAGCAAAATATTTGACTTATATTACCTTTTTTTTTGCACAAGAAAACCGTGTAAATGGTAGTTGAATACTCTCTCAAACTGAAAAATATTTCAGTGAATATGAAGATGACTGCCGACTTAGTGTGTGCCTCCACTAGTTGTTTCCTATTGACCACCTATTAAAAATTATACATTCAAAAATTACAATTACCTTTTCTTGCCAATTGGTAATTAGTGTGCTATCTAGGCTCATATTTTTTACAGCCCTAAAGATTTTTTATAAGAAAACATCAGCCAAGACACACTCATACTAGTTTTAAAGATTGTAAATAGCTTAGAGTACGATACTTGCCTCAAGTCACCTTTTTATGCATAAGAAAACTGTATAAATGCTAGTGGAATACTTCCTCAAACTGATAAATATTTTATTAAATACAGGCATGAGTACCTACTTGGTGTGTGTCTCCACTGCTTATTCCTAATGACTACTCATTAAAAAATTGAACATTCAAAAATTCTAATGAACATTTCTAGCTAAAATGCCAATTGGTTCTTCCATTATCTCTAAAAATTACAAATAAATAGTTTAGAGCACAAAAACTTTCACTAAATAAACTTAAAATCCCTATACCAGTTGCGAAGACAACAACTTTTTGCGGTGTGTGTCTCGGCTTATTATAAAAAAAGTTGCAGATATTCGAAAAAACTCACTGTAGAACACTTAAGTAGGATTCGAATCCTAAGAGCTGACACTGTACAACAAAAATTCTGTAAGGGGAAGTGGGGCACCTTTGAATTGGGGTGCCTTTGAAAATGAACTTTTCTCTCTTATTTTTAAAATGTATAATTGAATCTCATAATTAGTTTGTAAAGGTTAATAATATCACAGTAAGGTCCAGTTTTGTCTAAAAATAGGAGAAAAAAGTCTATTTTGAAAACCGCCCCAGTTCAAAGGTGCCCCACTTTCCCCTAATTCAATTCTAGCAGTATCACTTTGATATTTTACTTTCCCGGTAACTAAATAAATTAGAGTAGTAAAACAAATGATCCCTATGTTAAAATCAACCATTTAAGTCAAACAAAAAGAAATTAAAATTGGTGTTGGTAGCTTTTATGGTAGTGTCAATGAGATTTCTGGGCATTATCGCAACTCGTCTGTCTTTGCTTTTAGGGTTTGAGAGAGAGAGAGAGAATAAAAGTTTTTAGGGGTGAAAAAGGTTCATTTTATTTTATGCTTTCTAATATTATGAACAAACACTGGCCACACAAAAGCTTCCATACTCCCAATTTAAATTTAGCTGGAAGGTTGGAGAAAAAAGCATATATCCTGAGATAACTATGTACTTTGTTTGATGAAAATTGTGCTACAACGTACAATTAGAATGAAGAAAATGTTTTTTTTTTCGTAAATTTACTGTCCAGCAAAACACCCAATTGTTACCATGATTTTCCATTTTTCCCCAGCAAAGAGGAAGATATCCAGTGAAGAGGTTGTGTATAAATTAAGAAGTTAATTTTCAGTGGATAGCCACCTTTTTTCCCTCAATGCAATCCTCAATTAAACACGAAAATTGTTCATATACGGTCGAGAGGATGAAATTGAGTTTTTTGCGTGCCTCAAAACCACACTCAATTAAAAATTAACACTGTGAAATTAGCATATTTTCACCTCTCACTTTCTCCACACCCTTCGACCCTTGGGTGTAATGTACATAGCACTATATATAGCAAAGAGAGGTTGTACGACCTTTCTGTATAGGATGACTATAACCTCGGGTGAAGTGTTGTCGATTAAAATATTTCATTTTTTTTGTAGAAAAATTTAAGAGAAGTATGAAATTTTATTGCTTATTTTCACGAAATCACAGTTCGTATCATAATTACCAACACCCTCAGTGTTCCATACTTCAGAAAAAAGTTATTGAGAAAGTACGAAAAATTAATTTGAGAAGAAGCATTGACCGAAGACCTATTCCACCGTTGAATATTAACAACTTTATTAATTTTCTCCTTGAAATAAACAACACTGAAAGAAGAGGACAAGGACTGGTGTTTATTGCTGCTAGCAATTAACGAGAAAATCTTGTACTAAAATTCAGGAATATATTACTGATCCTATTACTAACTTAAAGAGAGATGGCAAAGCGCCTCAGCTTTACGGAACGCTCGAACTCATGAGATAGAGCTTCCTCTGAAGTAACTTTTTGCCTGATTTTGGGTGTTAGAATGTTTTCAGCAATAGTCAATAACAATCAATAACAATTACTTAAGCAATTCACTACAGATTAGGACACTGAGAGAAAAACAGGGGTGCGATTAACAATTTTTCCTCATAACTTTAACACTTTTAAGGTGTAAAAATATATCAACATTTTTTAATGTTAATTTTACATCTTTTTAAGGATAAAATTTATATGAAAAAGGGTAACTTTAACCCCTAATACACCTAAAAAGCATAATATTTACACCGATTTCGGGTCAATACTGCAGGGTAAAATAAACATTTGAGGAATGTTATTTTAACTTTTTCAGATTTCTCTCAGTGGAGTAAACACAACCGGGTTCGAACTTTAAATACCTTTCCAACAAATCCAAACTCAACCATATCGGTTTAAAAATGAGCCTTCCAATAAATAATAAAAAATAAATAATTTAAAAAATAAAAAATTGACCTTCAATAATTCAAAAGGGAGATTTTTCCGGTATATGTTTGGACGAAATGATTATCTAGGTTACCTCTATAACATATCCGAAAATCATTGAAAAAGCTTGGGCCAAGTTTGAGAAAACCTGAAAAAAAACTGTCCGCGAAATACTTCCACTTAGTCATCGAAGACCGAAAGTCGATATCACTTACAATTTGACCTCTAGATCGGTAATAATTAAAGTCAAATAAAAAATAATAATTTCCCAAAAAATTATTCAATTCATCCCATACTTAACCGATTCAAGACCAATAAAGATCGATGAAACCGGATTTGAAATTCCAATACCTTTCAAAACGAAAATCAAAATTCAACCAAATCAGTTAAAAAATGAGCCCTACAAAGTGAAATTGATCTTTGACCTTTATTCAATTAGGCTTTAAATTAGGTTTTAAAACACATTTAACAAACTTGTTTTTCTGAATTTTAAGTGTCTCTGCACTGCAAATAATTTGAATTTTTCAATCCACAAATTTTTAAAAGAAAATACAATTCCATTTGATAATACACTGAGAAAAAAAACAGGGGTGCGATTAACTTTTTTTACTCCATAACTTTAACACTTTTTAGGTGTAAAAATATATTAACATTTTTTAATGTTAATTTTACACCTTTTTAAGGGTAAAATTAATATGAAAAAGGGTAACTTTAACCCCTAATACACCTAAAAAGCATAATATTTACACCGATTTCGGATCAATACTGCAGGGTAAAACAAACATTTCCGGAATGTTATTTTAACTTTTTCGGATTTCTCTCAGTGTAGTTTTCGTTAAACCAGAAAAAAACTAATAATCACTCCTTGAAAAACCAATGAAAAAGTTTAGTGGCTATCTGAACCACATTAAATAATTAAAATCGGATTTTAGGATTAATGGCAATCTTTTAGGTTAAGTCTGAAGACTTTTTAATCTTAGAACACTTCTTTTGGGATATTACTTTCAAACCAAAATCGCAGTTTCCTTGAAGAAAAGCTATTAGGCTCAATTAGAACATTTTTGGACCCCTGTGTAAATTATCCAAAATAGTCAAAATCGGTGTAGAAATGGTTCAAAAGAACAGAATTTCGTCAAAATGTTCCATCAAGGAGACTTGGAGAAAATGCGAATAGATCCAGCGAAAATGAGAACAGTCATGACTCACAACAAATTGAGAAGGCACGCTTTCTCAAAATTTTCAGTTCCTGAATAAATTTGGTACCTTATTTAACGTATAAACATTGTTAAAAATCATAGATCAACATTAGATTTTTGTAGAAGTTTAAATAGCAAGTTAATTTAAAAGCAAGTTTATTTAAAAACAAGTTTAAATTAACGGAAAATTCAATTTTTGTATTTTTTTCTTCATTTAAAAAACAACTTCCAATTCCATTCACCCCTATTAGCTATAGGGTAGGTGTGCCAAACTTCGGCATAGTTGCAAATAAGCACAAAAGTCCTAAATTTTAAGTGTAATATTTTTAATACAAAATGAAATTTCGTGTTTCCTCGTTTTCAAAAGAGTTCTTCTAAACTCTGTAGTATTTATAATCTTTATTTTCTTTAAATCAATTCTTAATATATTGAAAAATGGGTAAAAATATAGATATTTGTTTGATCAATATTCCGGACACTTTGAATGGAATTTCGGACGATTTGTTTGTGAACACCTTGTGTGAAACAATGCAAAATGGACAGAAAATTGCAAAATGTCATACGGAACGAGTTTAATATTTAATTTACTACACTTATATGACTCGTAAGCCTAAAATTCCGTGTAATTCATCCTGAAGGTTTGAAGAGTTTACCTTAGCGCCAGACTTTCTTTACGTGGATTCCTGTAGCGATTTTCCCTTTCCTAACTCTTCCAAGGATTTTTCCACTTTATCTTTTCTATAAAAGTGATGCTTTTTTCTTTCTTTTGAGAATTTTACAACCGATAAATTAGAATTAAAACTAAAATAAATAAGACATTTAAGGAAGCAAAGGATGTGGCCGAAATAAGAAACATTACCTCAGAAGAAGGACTCTCCAAAATGCTTATTTTTCTACACGATCTACATGATCTAGCTGGGAAATTTCACCTGGCATCTAAAGAATGATTTCCTATTAACATGAACTAAAATAATCCTTAATGAAGACTAATAAATTTCAATGAAAAACCTCGAAGGAAAATCATTTGCACTTCAACACGAACCAGTAGACTTCTAGCAACACAAGCGATCTGTCACATTTTTTGTAAGACTCTTTCCACACCAAAGTTTCTATTTATACAATTTTAATTCAAATTTTACCCAATTTTGAACGATTTTTTGTGTTAATTTATTTTAAAAAGAATAAATACTTAAAAGAAAGTACAATTTCATTGAGTATTCGAAGATTAAATCCATCATTTTAATTAATTTACTTGTTTGGCCGAAGTTACACTCAAAGTGGCCGAAATTTTAAGCTGACCGAAATTTGGCAAATTTACCAAATATAAATTCATCATATATTTTCTCTATAAGGTTATTTGTTTGCAATTTGTAAAACGATTCAAAAGACTCAGTTGTTAGCTAAGGCAACATATATTTTTATATTTATTACACGTAAAAAAATAGTTAATGCCACCGCTAAAGATTTATGGCAAAAGAGCAGATTTTCGTGACCAATTTTTTTAATTATACATCATACATTACTAATTTCGCAGTAAATATAGTTCAATTATAATGTTTGTATTTATTTATAAAAATATTTGTTAAACTTGACACTTTCATTTTTATTTAACATCGATATGAAGAATTAATTGGAAAAGGTTATTTTCCATAAACATTCAATTTATGCTGTCATAGTCGTTTCTGTCTCATTCATCAATTTATTATTCATACTTTAAATAATTATATCTGTTTTAAAATATTTTCCATAAGTTTCTATTAAGAGGTTTATTTACTGATAGTAAACCTTAAGGCAGTATGAGGATTAAGACATTATTCAAATGAATTCCTGACCAATTAAATACTAAATGTCTTGAAAATTCATTATATATTAACAGGCTTTCCATTATTGGTCATTATATCAATTGATTGTAAATCAAGCAATAGTCCGATAAGCATAATATCAGCACAACACATAGGAGGAGTATCAATAGGTTTAAGATGGGTACGAACGTTGTTAAGATGGTTTTTTTGTCCAAAGTGTGATAAATCTATTGAATTTTATGAATATCAATTAGAAAAACTTGCTTATTTCAACGTTTTTTTGCGATTTTGAAAAACAAAAGATTTTAAAAGTGAAAAAATTCACTCTGGTAAGTTTTACGTGAGATATTTTCAGTGAATAATGGAATCGATCAATTTTACTAAATTGATCTTCTGACTGGGAAGCACTCAAGCGAAATCGAGCAATAAAATGCTAGAAAGGAATCTCTCTGAAAGCTTCAAAAAAAAGATAAGAACGTAAATAGTCACAATAAAAATGTGATAAACTTTTTAATCTCCATCGTAAATTCAAGTCAATTGACGATGAGAATAATCAGGAAAGAGAATAAATAAAAAATTCACGGTAAAAATAGCACAAGGAAAAGTGGAAACAGAAACATCAACTTTCAACTTTTCACCATCCACCCCCTCAATCTCCCCCTTGTCCCCAACCACTTTCGAGTGGAGAGATTATTCTAAAATTGGAAATGGGAGAAATTTTATGAGGAAAAAACGAGTGAAATGGAACTAATCGGAAATGATGCGTATAATGGAAATAAATATATTAAATTGGGCCTAAGGGTGCGCTTTTTTTTCTCTCTTATCACGACTTTCTTCTTTTTTTACATAGATTCCGACATGTTTATACAAGAGATATAAAGTGATTTTCCAGAAATGATTCTTCATCTTTGACAGATCTGCTCTCACTGCAAAAATATTTCTCGATAAAATTGATGGGGCTGCGAAGAGTTTTTTATCGGTACTTCTCTGGATTTTACTTACACTGAGATAAAAAATCTAAATGCAAAAATAATATTTTTGCAATTCAATTTTATCCATTGTGAGATAATCCCAAAATGTTATTCTGAAACAGATCAAAATTGGAAGTATTGTCCTGAATATGAATCCATTGGAATTATTGGAATAGTAAAAGTTTGTCCAACAATTCGATAAATGATAATTTTGCTCATAAATTTAGTTTACTGCATCGTATTTTTTAAATTCAATTTTTCAAAGTATTAGAAATAGATAATCACATGACTAAAGGAACGAGATTGTATCACCAAGTCAAAATTTCACCGTTTTTAATGCCACATTAGCAGAATTACTAATATTTTACCAGTTTAATGGCAATTAAAAAGGATGTAAGTTAAGTGACCATATGACGACGTCATGGTGACCATTAATTATGACGTGCTTTAATTTTTTTTATTTTTGCGGCTAATAAGAGGTAGTCTGACTTTAAAAAAAAACTTATAGATTTCTGCAAAATAATATATTATAAAATCCATTTAAATTCGATAAAAGCGTAGGTATTTCTTCGTCATAAACATGAATTTTCTCTTTAAAAGACAATTTTACTTAAAAAGTATTATCCGAAAAAGGTTAAAAATTGAACAATTACTTTTCGAGTTCGTCCGAAAAATTGCTTGACCAACCATCTTACCCTTGACAGGGGTTATTTTAATTAGGGATGCATAATAGCCTAAAAGGAGGCCTGGGTCCAGTGTTTCCGCAAAGAACCATCCCCATTGAAATTTAATCTAGTCTACGTATCAGTATTTACAGCTCGAACTCAAAGAGAGAGTAATATAGAATCAGCTTCTTCCGATTTGTTACTCTCCTGGAACTTAAACGGTACGAGATATCAACTTCTGGTCTTCAGTGACCCTAAAAAAAACATTATGTACAGACGTTTCCCTCTTCACTTCCCTTCCTGCCCAACAAAATCATATTCTTTTGGTCTTTCTCAAAATTGGCACAAGGTTTTTCAATGATTTTCTGATATGTTTTAGAGGTAACCTAGATGAATATTTAGTAAAAGTTTAGTCAATCTGGTGGGCTGATTTTTCAATGCAATAACTTAAATTTTGATTTTTTGGAAATGTTTTAAAATTCCTTACCCGACTATATCGACCACAAACACAGATAAATTGGTCAAGTAACAGTAACTAATTAATTCAAAACCATTCTACTATGCACACTCCGTAATTAATTTTATATTTCAGAATATTCAGAATAATTTTCTGCATTATGAATAAATTTAATCGGTAGTAAACTGGGATACACCCAAAAAATTTGGAAAGAGCTATTTCGCGGAGGGCTCTCTTTAATAAGTTCGAGCGTTCTGCAAAGATAGGACGCATTGCCACTTATTTTAAATTAGGTCTGAAATATCCTTAAGGGTTCCATCTTGGACCGGGTATTTATTTAGTATATTTATTTTTTATAGTATATTTACGTACATAGACCGTATATGGTTCATTGATACTGATTTAGTGTTCTAATTATTTTTAGAAATATCACTTACGTTATTGAAATTAATTAATTGAAGGTTAATTTTACCCCTAAAATAAACAGGTATAGGTTAGCCCTTCACAGCTTTGTAAAATAAATAAAAGTCTATTGCTAATAGGATAATTCTCTTGTCATACTACTTAAATTTTAGATTAATCCATGTAATTCATCATTCCAGTATAGTGTTTACCCTCTTTCTCACCTGATTTAAAAATATCAGTAGCTGAATTAGCCTTGTTAAAGATAGCCTACCCTCCCTAATCCTAAATCAAGCACCTGGCAAGTTGGCCTTTTTATATGAAGCTATTTGAAGCCAATTCCTAAATTGATCTCGGACTCAGCTCACAGTGCTCCAAGGAAAAAAATGATTTAAACAAAAATTTAGTATATTATCCCTCCATACGGAAAGGTATTTTATAATACGGAAAAACTTGTCACTTTTTAAATATTTAGCATAACGCTCACGAGTGCAGAAAAATTCCCATACGCATTTCTATGTGAAAGTAAGAAATTGGCTTCAACTTTGAAGGCCACTCGCCGGGGACTAGTCCTAAATGGGATAAGTTTAACATTTTAAAAAATTAAATTGAATAGAAGTTAATCCGAAAAACGTTAAATCCTTTTAGCTCATAAATACGACTAACTGGGGATGCAGAAAAATATAAATTTTGCATCCTTTTTCTCAGTGTACATGCAATTTGCATTTACGTAGAGTGCTACATGGAGTATTAAAAAAAATACAGAGAAACTGTTTTTTCCCCTAACAACATTCCTAAAAGTTGTGGATAGTTCTGTTAATTCCAGAGCTTTAGTTTTTCCCTCCGAACTCTTCTAAAACTGAGGATTTTTATCTCATTCCAACGTTTTTTTTTTGTCTCAACTCTTGGGAAATGCTTCAAAAAAAAAATGTCACAGTATATAAATTCTTGTGAAAGTGAAGTGCTGAAACCACATACACTCAAAATTTGCCACGGTTATTCTAAAAGACAAAAAGTCTCCACACTTGTCCATATATCATGAAATCCGGACAGTTGGTCCCAAAAGCTACTTTTACCCTTTTTTTTTCCTCCCCAAATGGTCAGCATGAGACGGTGTTTTGGTGAATTATGATGTGCTATTCTCCACAGTGAGAATCATCAGGCTACTTCCATATACCCTCCCCCCCCATACCTATTAAGAAATATCCCTAGAAATGATGCAATCCCTTTTCAACTTTGTACGGATACAGAGAGTGTACAGAGTTTTCTTGGTAATTGATTGGACAACCTTTCAGATTTATTAAATTTCATAGTAGAACGACACACATTTCCCACATGATTTATCCCTCTTCCTCTCAATTTCATGAGGATTGGATAGAAATCACAACTGTGAAAAGAAGCGAAAGTTTATCCTAAAGTTATCGATGGATGGGAAAAAGTTCTTATGCTTCTGAAAAATCTTATACGGCTGTTGCGTAAGTGAAGAGTCTGAATGGAAAAAAAAGTTGAGTGTATCTAAAGTTGTGGAATACATATTATCTAGCACCGGTATATATAACATAAGGAAAAGCGGGGAGTTTAAGACACTTTTCACTAGTTTTGACATTAAGACAGTATTCCGACCCGTGGTATTCCTTTGGGTATTTACTTTTTAAAAGGGTGATGAAACGTTCTCGTTTTGTGAAACACTCAAACTTGGAGTTCTGAAGACATCCCAAGTAGCAAAAATAGATTTCAATTGTGGTAATGCACTAGCAAACTTACGGATTAAGTCGAGAGACGGCTTAGTGGGAAACTGATTCGAATATGAATACTTTGAGGACGATTGGAATACCGGTCGGTGTCCCAAAAAATTCCTATAGTCTTCTAGGAATATCTTTTCCTCCAACGAGTCAGAAAAAGTAATTTGTTTTACCCCCAATTTTTGGCCCTCTCGTCCTTAATATTGTAGGTGTGTCCAGTATATAAAATACATCACCATTAATAGTCACTATGACGTCATCACGTGGTCGTTAAACCTATATCTACTTAATTGGTCTGAAACAAGTAGAATATTGGTCATTCTGCTAACGTAATATCAAAGATATTTTAAAGACGTCTTTATAACGTAAATAGATTATTAGATTACATTATGGTAAATCGGGATAGTGATACCTAGGTTAGCTGAGCCTTTTGTGTCTCCCGTGCATCTTCTTTATTCAAAACCTATCCAACTTATGAATATAATTCAGAATCTTTTCGGATGTATGATCCTGCCCCTCCTTGGAGGGTACAAGAATGAAGTGTTCAACTGTCTCTAGGGTAGCCCTATAGCCTCTACTCTCCTGACGTAACACCAAAGACATTTTAACGTCTTTATAAAATAAGCTATACCTCTTTTTTTACTTCAATACAATTTGCGGTGTCTTTAAAATTAGATGCGCATAGGGGGGAGCTTGGCACCTTTGAATTGGGACAGATTTAAAATCGGACTTTTTCTCCAATTTTTAAACGGAACCGAACTTAACCGTAGTATAGTTTAGATTTACAAACCCATTATAAAGATAAACTGTATTATGATAAACCTTAACTGCTTTTAAAAATAGGTGAAAAAGTCCATTTTCAAATATATCCCAATTCAAAGGTGCTCCATTTTCCCTTGTTATTTTTTAGATAAAGAAAAGAATTTCTAATTACTTTAGTTCTTCAATTACGTGAGAAAAATAACTCGAGGTGTAGAATGCTTTTTTTCTCGCTTCACGGAAACATAAGCATATTTTGCGTACAAAGTTACGCGCGAGGAGTTTAACAATGTCTCGATTTTTATAATAATTTCTCTCAATCACTCTCCAAATTTGAATTCTAGTTGCCAATTTGTTTTCCTAGATAGTTACTCAATATAAATAATGGGAATTTATTGTGAAGTATTCTAAAGAATTTAAATTTTGTGACTATTAAACGCGTTTTTGATGGCGTTTTCTTGCCTTCACTTTATACACAGTTTTTTTCTTTTTACAATTTCGCAATACAATAGCACAATTATTTGTTATGGTGCCATCGCAGAGTTCGAGCTGAGAGTTACTTTATTAACTGAAAATTCATTAACTAGCAATTGTTTTTTTTATTACACAAAATTCCATATAAAAATAAAACATTTAAAGGTATAATTTTGTCAGGAAAATAAATATTTTCTACACAACATTGGTCTACAGAAACGAGACAGCTAATGTTCTAAAAAAAAGCCTAATTTAAAATATTAATTAGAGGAAAGTGCTCATATTTCGTACGATCCCAAGTTTCGTACCAATTTTTTTCTATGTTTCTCAATTTGTTCGATAGATCACAATTATTGAGAAACATAGGAAAATTTCAGTCATTACGAAGCTTGGGATCGTACAAAGCATAAGCACATTCCCCTGCTATATATATTTTATCTGCCTTACTTGTGCGCTATACTCCCCTACTTTGAAAATCGAAGAAAAATTCTCTCGTTTCAAACTATTCCTGTTTTCAACATCCATGCTCCTCTCCTGTACGTGATATGTGTAATATCTTGTCTGTGATAAGATATTTTTTATCTCAGAGGTAAGAAAAACGGTAGAAAATGATCTTCCTCATGTTACCAATGGACTATACAGATAAACATGCAAGAACTCCTGTGAAATGTGATCATTTTCAACATTAAAGTTTTCATGGATGGAATTTCCATAAAATTCAATGTTCTAAAATCCCTTGTGCTTTTAAGACTAATTTTCTATTGACCAACCCATTGTGGGTGGCTTTTCAGCAGAGATGAAGAGCTAATGACGTGTAAAGCTTTTGAATGAGCTTTGCTAAAGAGGTGAACCAAGATATTGGATTGAATGGTCCTGTAATTAGAACAGGAGGAAATGCATTTAAGTACATATTGTAATAAATAGAAGAATAATGTCGTCGATTTGGTGAAAATTTCCACTCTGAACTTTTCTTTCTGCATCGATGTATCGGGGAAGCATTACAATATATATTGTGTAAAAGTTCTATATCCTGTGATTCGTATACGTAGTGTATACAAGGGAATATCAGTGTTGGGAAAAATTGTAACCAGTACACAAGATGACTTTTCTCAAAAACAGGGAAAATTTCAGGGATATTGTGTCTTATAGTAAGGGCGGAAAGAAATATTGGGAAATGAGGGTTGAGAAGAGGGAAATTTAATGAAAGTAAGTGAAACAATTGTCTCTGACACGTCGCACATTTTACGACCATCGAAGTTTATTGCTCTTCGGAAATTGCTTTTCCCCTCCAATAAAGAAATTAATGATCCGTATCTGTCGTATAAGTTGGAAAAATGTCCCACTAAGTAACTTTGTGCCTCTCTCCGTTCCTCTCATTCATTTTTCTTGGCAATTGTTGCTCACTCAATCGTTCAGAACTTTTGCCTTTTCTTTTTTTTTTGGAAAATTCTATTGGTATGAAATGAATCAATGACAACATAATTAAAATATTACTTTCTTTTCAATAACTGTCATAAAAATCCTGGAGAGTCTGGTACACTTCCAGTTAGTAGACTTTTCTCGTGAATTTTATCTAAATTGTAACTCTAGCTAGAGCGTGAAAACTCTAGCTAGACAATGAAATGGAGGCTGTAAAAAAGCACTTTGCTAAATTACCAATTGTGCAGCAATCTCAATCAAGGACCCACAAGGGGAGCCTGTGGAGTGGATAAATTGATGGTATATGTATGTATAAACTTAGAGAGATATGTAATGTATAAAAAAGCTGGCAAAGTATTTAGGCTTTACAGAATACTCGAACTACTTCAATGCTATATTCATATAATAGGTTTCGCATCAATTATTTGTCATAAATAATGGTACTATTCCAATGAAAAATGTAAAGGGGCAATACTTCTCCTGAACATTTTTTAGTACATGACTGTTCTCATGCGATGCTGCGTAATCGACTTAACTTTGTGATGTTTCAAAATAAAATGAAACTTGTGAATTAAATAAAATTTGCAATTCAACGATGTTGTACTAAATTCAGTTAAACTAAGAAAATATCAGGCCTGTTGTTTTAGTACAAGTTAGATAAGATTTCAGAGCACAAATGAATGAATGGAGGGGAATGATGGTGCGATCCCAATGCAAAATATTTTTTAGTACATTTTTTAGTACACGATTGTTGTCATGTGCTTCTACATAGTCAATTCTTTTTTGTGTTGGATCATGTCATGGGGAAAACTTCCATGACAGGAATCAACAATCATAAGAAAACATAAAGAAGAGTCGATAGCGCAGCAGCACTTGAGTACAATCATGTACTAAAAAATACATCTAGGAGAAAGATTTTCCATGGAATAGCACCCCAAAACAACATCTCTTAGAAAGACTAAGCCTCCCTGCAGGCGGAATTTCCAGATATGCATTATGGTGATATTTCAGTGAAAAAATATAACAGGAAAACATTTTTTAGTACATGACTGCTCTCATATCTGCTTCTACATAATCTACTTTGATTTATGTTGGTTCGTTGGTTACTGTCATGAGTGCTTTCCGTAGTTCTCGTGTTCCGAAATCACCAAACTACCGTGACAAGAACCAATATAAAAGAAAACCGACTTAAAAAATACTTGGGATACAATCATGTTCTAAAAAATATTTTTTTAGAAAGATTGTCAGTCCTGTCCTATGTCTCGTGGAATGAAATGCAGTGAAACTCACTGACTGCAATTCTAATACCTTTTACGCCAGAAATATTCCTGTTGACCTAGACACGATTCGAACGGATAACCAGAATTCCAAAACCTTTCCAACAAATCCAGGCTTATTCAAATCGGTTAATAAATACGCTCTCTAGAGCTCTTAAAAATATTTTTTTTGAAGAGACATTGGGAGGAAGGGTTAAGCGCTCACTTGCTTTTACACACTGTCGTTGACATTGTTGACGATTGAAGTGTCAAGAATACGGGAATTTGAAATGACAGAATAATCAGCGCTAAAGTGGCGAATACGTCAACTTGCACTTTAGGTTTTCGGTAGATTTTCGAATAGGTTTGACTTGGCTTTATCTCTTCTCGGGGTCACAAAGTTTAATTAGGAGCTGTGGCAAGAAGACCTCAAGTTGGTATCTCTACTCGTTTGGCTTCTAACTTTGATCATTCTAACTTTGATAATGTTCAAAGAGTTAGGCAAAAGCGTTACATAATTTTTCGTAAAAGAAAATTCTGTAAAGATGGAAACTTGGGCTATCAAAAAATAACCAAAAGTTTATATAAATTGCTCTTTCCCTAAAGTTCGAGCAATAGGTACAATATATATATATATATATATATATAGACTTTATGTAATATACGTTACGTATCTCGTATTGTTCTACTCATATGTGTAAGAGTATTTCTTTTTATCCAGTGAATTCCAGCCGGCCCTACAAAAAAATATTTCAAATAATTTCTTCTCATTTATTTACTGAAAATCCACTGAAATCCCCACTCAACAATTGCTAAAAGCGAGAAGTATCAGTTAAACATAAGAGAAAAACTTTCAATAAAACTTGAATGAGTGAAAATAGTTTCAATAGAATGCTTTTGCTGCTTTTCTCCCTCATCCCTCACATCATTTGAAAATGCATTAAAATTATTGAAGCATATTTCCGTGTGCTCATGCTACAATTTCAAAATTAAATTTCATAATAATTCCGAAGAGGGTAGAAATATGAGAGAAGAGAGATAGAGCAAAATTTGTGGTGTTGGTATCCATCTGTTGCAATATCACTAGGCAGGAATACTCATCGTGCCCATTGAAGCTCTTGCCAGATAAATTTTGTGACAATTTTCAAATCTCACTCAAACCACCCATTCTATCATCAAATTATTCTGAATATATATCCTTCAAGTATATTATGTATACGAACTTATATACAATCAGAAAATTGAAACATAGGAATTATAGGGAAGAGATGGGCTACATAGCATTGAGCACTCAAAATATGTTAATTTCTTTGTAAGATATAAAATCTAGAGTCACTGTATTTGGCCACTGATATGTCCCTTATGCTTATTATTAGGGGCAATTGGGGCAGCTTTGAAATGGGACAGGTTTGAAATGGGGCGCCTTAGAAATCGAGCATTATACTCCTGTTTTTAAATGAAACTGAGCCTTACCATAGTGTAATTTAGTTTTATAATTGATTTGTGTAGTAAAACTAGGGGAAACTGGGATAGCAGTCAACACGGGGTAGTTGTAAACATTGCAATTTTTTAATTATATGTTATACTTCAAAGAACAATACCTATATGAAATGGTCTACATAAGTCAGAGTCGTCCGAGTAGTACAAGCATAGGAGCATGTAGGCCATGGTTCGCACATAGTAAACCTACAAACCATGCGGATTTTCTATTTGGTCTCAAAGAGCTAGTTCGTCATTTGTTAGCAATAAGATAGATAATTATTAACCTCAGAGACGAGATGAAATTATAATGAACCATACCTTTTTGCAAAGAGAAAATTCGCATCGTTTGAAGATTAACTGTGTGCGAACCATGCCTATATTCCCCTAAATAACAGTGTTTCGTACTACCCCATGCTTACTACTGCCTCAGTCTCCCCTATATCATGGTAAGATCCAATTTCATTTAAAAGTAGGAGAGAAAATTCCTATTCCAAAGTTGTCCCACTTTCCCCCGCCGTGATAAAATTTTAAAACTAACACTTATACTTCGGCCGAAATAGTTCTCATTCGGCAAATACTTCCATATTACCCTACTATCGCAATGTGCATTAAAATTAATTAACTATTCACATTAATTATCGTCAAAATGCATTCATATGCGTTATTTTTATATCTCATTCTCAATTATTATAAACTCTTTAAAATTGTTTTATTCAGGAAGAATAAAACCAGACACTGCCAATAAAAATTGGGTTAAATACGCTTAAATGGCTCATCGTGACTCATTGCATGAATTGTCATTAGTTTGATGAAAAAATTTGAAATAATATTCAAAATATCTAAGTTTATTTTATAATTCAAAAACTTTCCAGCCGAAGTGCCGACTATTTAACTGAAGTTAAACTTTAAATTTAATTTTTATGCAAAATTAAATGAATTTTAGACCAAATCCGATTTTTCTTCTCTAAATGAATCAAAGTTCAAGCGCATGCATAAATAGAAAGTCCAAAATAATATATTCGAATGCACATCAACAAACAACATTAAATTTTAATGTCCGGTATGGTAGCATGGTCACACTCAATGAATAGTGCAATAAAATTAGGTTTTTATTTTATTTAATTATTCAATAATTTTTATATTGGAAAAATTAATTAAATAAATTTTTAATGCATATTTCCAAATATTTATTATTTGATAAATAGGGCGGAGTAAGTACTTTAGGCCACTTTAAGCTTTTAGCGTGAAAATTTTGCAATTTTTTATTATAGGGTAAGATGGGGTAATTCGGAATCATGCCTATTTTGGAATTTTAAGATTTTCTCACTGTTTCAAATGGTAAAAGAGAAAAAGAAAACCATTAAGAAGTGCAAGTGTTTAATAACACATTCAAAGATCGATTCCGAAAGCCAAAGAAATGACATTTTTACTTTTTTTGTCCGCTTGGTGTCTGAAATATGTCATGATCGAATTTCGAAGTGTCATCGTCATTATTGATATTTTTGTGGGAAATATTATATTAAAGAAATTATGCTCATAATATTCTTGTTCTATAAATAAAATTCTTTTATAACCCCTGATTAGGGGCTTTAAGGGTTCAAACGACGGAATAGGGGACCTTGTCTTCCCGATCTGAACTATATTTCTTAGACTTCGGCGGATCAGGATTTCTGACGATAGTTAGGTTGTCAAAACAGGGTGGTGTGCGCAAGAATGAGCATTTTATTTGCCAACGGACAACCCCAAAGCCATTCAGATATGGTTAATAACTTGTTTTCAGTTGGAAACCGGCCGTATTTTTTAAAGTTAAATATTTTCATATTTTGTACATTATGCCTGGCAACGATTTGCAAGGATTGCCAACCCATCTAGTGAGAAAATGGCAAGGTGTGTGTTTATAACTCCTGACTAACTATTTTGACTAAATTACAAGGAGTTCCGGCTTAAGTGAAAACGGATTGAAAGAATTTGACATAAACTGCCTACTATTGGGAGCTCATTTTGAATTTCCCTAAATGTATGCATTTTTTCACACTGTAAATTTCAAATACATTTCTTATGAACCGTTGGCGTGGTAAATAGTTTGAAAAATTGGCGCCAAAAATGTTTTGCATGCATCACGGCGTTTCCGTAACTTATTCCAAAGACTTCTCCTGTATATATGCAATTTTTCTGTGTCACTGGAGTGAATTCGTGGGCTTTTTTCGGTCCCCAGGAATTTCTTTGAAAGCGGAACTCTCTGTACTTTATAAATATTTATTACGTCAATTTTTAGAATGAAAACTCAAAATTTGGTTTTAAGTTTTTTGAACATCAACGACATTTTTTTTACAAAGAGAATGCTATTCACTTTTTAGCCGAAACATTTTTCGAGAATCAAACTTCGGAAGTGGCTACGTTATTTTGACTCTTTTTGCAACAACTTTTCCCAAACTTGTTTTCCAGAAATCGTATTTCGAAGTGTCAACGTCAGATTTTACTTTGTTGTTTCGAATATCGCGAATATCAACGAAATATTGTGCAAATAGATAGCTTGCTTTTAAGGTGAGACACTTTCGGAGAATCAAACAGCGGCTGTGAGCACACCTTGTGGGTACTTTAAAAAGCGTGCGACTTGTTCCACAATTGTTAACCCAGCCTACTTTTCAATTAGTATTTCAGAATTGTAAAATTGAAATTCACGCCCAAAACCGACACTCGCTTTCCTATTGCAAATTGTTTGAAATTATAGAGTTATTAATTATATCATCGATATGGCATAAATACACACAATCTTTCACCTCATTAATCATGAAAATTATTTGATACTCCAACCCAAAATGTAACTTTCCAATACATTAATATTTCAATGATTACCTTCAAAAACTAATTTCAGGTATAATTTATTTTCAATTTAGCCAAATTATGTGCAAAATATCGATAGGACTGAAGGTTTGTGAAAAAAAATATCTGAGAAAATTAATAAATGACTTTTTGATGTAAATTTAATTGAATTTTTATGATGGAATGCATCAGGAGAGAGTGGAAAAACCAATTTCACAACCCATTCGTTTTTGATATATTGAAAAGTTGCCAATAAAAAAAAAGAAGTGGAATTTATCAATGGTGTTTGATACATTTTCCTGCATTTGGTTTTGGGATACAGAATTCTATAGTGTTTCGTTGGGGAAATGTGTGTGTCATCTTGAGTGGATTTCAAAGCTCCCGCAGAGATGGGGATGATGGTGAGTGCGAGAAATATTTCATACAGTGTTGAGAGTTTATCTCACACCATATATTATTAAATGGGAAGAGATCCCCATGCGGCTGGGAAAGCTTCCAAAGCTCAGAGTATGGGGGCTTGAACGGGTTTTGCTCTGTCTTGTGGGATTTTTGTGGTTATAAACTATGGCCACATCGAACGTGACTGTCGGCACCAACATATGTACATACATAAATGAATATCTAAATATTTTCTCAAAACCAAACCTGACATTCTCTTCTTGTATCGTCAGATGGAGCCAGACTTCGATTACATAGCACTGAGAGAAAACATTCCATCAAGTAAATTTTCAACGATTGAGAGTCTATCGCTCGTCTTGTATTACAGAGGTGTATGCCCATTTCTGACACATTTTGCGATGCCACATGTATGATTAAATTTCATTTTATGAGTTGTATTTTTCTCCACTGAGCATACATATTTGTTGCTAAGTGCTGGAAATTTTTAGCATAAAAAAATTCTAAAGGCCTCTACACACTAGGAGCATTTTCTTTTAAACTTTTTTAAAGAAAATTTCCCCTATCTTTGTGGATAAAAACGTCAAAATTCATTTAATTTTTTTTGACGAAAAATGCTTCTAATGTGTAGACACTATAAAACAGACGTGAGCTCGTTAAACGTCGTATCGCTTCGGAGAAGGCGATATACAGTTCCCGCTTTCTTACTCGAATAATTCGAGGATAAAATGACAGATTCGGTATTCGGATAGATTTTTTAAATTTATTTAACGACTCGAAGATACATTTTATATTAGGGAAACTGTATCACATTTCGGCCAGTTTGCAATATCGGCCATCTTGCAATTTCGGCCAGTTCTCGCCGCTTCGACGAACAATATGACGTGAAAAAAAAACTCAACCGATTTTTAAAATCCAATGATGTTAAAGTTTTTGGATCGAAAACGAAAAATTTTGTTAATTTCTTAAAGGACTATTTCTGCTGATTCACAATTCTACTAATGATTTTTTACTAATTAAAATATTTCAATTTAATCAGTAAATGCCGAAAAATTTGGATTTTTTTTAAAATAATTTTACAATTGAAAAATTGAGCTTTAGGATTTGAAATATTTGTATTTTATGTAGGACTCACATGAAAATAAAATGTAATATCTTGTAAATCTAAAGCTTTTAAAAAACCATAAAAAGCTTTTATTAGCTTATTGTGCTAATGAAAGCAGCGTAGAGGATATTAAAGATATTACAGAAGTGTTATTATTGTTTTGAATTCAAAACATCAAAACCTCTGAAGGTAGATTTCCACAGTTTTCCTCTGGAGGTTGGTCACCAACGCTAAGACGGCGAAGGACGTAATGAAGGAAAGGCAATGTGTTTCTGTAAATTGTTGCGCTTTTGAAGCATTTATCGATGAATCTATCTAGCTATATAATTTTTTTTCTAAACGCTTTTGACAATTTTATTCGCCTTTACCCTGATTGGAGTTCTAGACAAATTATATCTGAGGCATAGGGTTGTTTGTCACTACACGAACTATTTCTTTTCTCCCAAAAACCCGCAATCACATTAATTTTGTTTAAAAAAAACCTTCGCTCCAAAATGAAACAAGAAATTGGATGAGAATTCATTTAAGTAGCTAGCTCACTTGCATACCATTAAAAAACGCGATAGATGGCGTTGTCGACTGTTCCTAAACGTAATTATCAAGCTTTCATGGGCCAGTTCCATTGCGAAAAATATTCACATTTTTCTATAATTCTCAGTTCATAAGCTCGCAAAAAGACAGCTTTTCTATCCGAATATCTTGTTGATATTTAGTTATTTTGAAAGAATTTCTTGGTAAAAGGATTAAAAACAGTTGAAACCTCCGTGAAATCGCTACTAAAAGTTATCTTTAACAGATCGATACGCAAATTGAAGCGATAAAAGAGAATGAGTAAAAATTTTAACCATTACCACATTAAAAGAGCGACAATACTTTTTCAGACGAATTTCTGACCTTTAGCCCATCTTTACAGAAAATTATAGTTCTGGGCATATCGTGTCCCACAAACAAGGAACTTTTCTCACTGCATGCACTATTTTTCACGTCCAAGAAAACTAAAAATTGCTTGATTTTCCTTGAAGAGCCCTTTTATTGAAAAATGAAAACAATTTTTTATGAAAATTTGCTCAGCTTACAACACACTGGCATGCAATTGTCAGAAGAAAACTTCACAGATGGCGCTATCAAACTGTTCACAAATTTATTTTTAAGCTTTTATTCGAAAAGGCTTAACCAAATTGAACTTTTTCTCATAAAAGCACTGTTTTTACTCGGAATCGATATTTTTTTAATGAATTTCTAAAGAAATGTCTTAATGAAAATGGCGCTTTAGTCGACAACGGTCAACCAAATTCACTCAGTTTTGTCAATAAATTTATGTAGGGAAAGCTGGAGCACCACCGAACAGTGATTTTTATTTCGAAAGCACTTGGACTATGACGACCATTTCTTCAGTGAACAAGTATCCCGATGAATTAATATAAGTCTTGTCCATTGAAGTCTAGTATCTGATTAAAACTCGCAGTGTTTGGTTCTACTCTGTGTTCAGTGCTGCCCCAGTTTCCTCTATGTGAAATTATATATATTTTCTACAGAAATGCTGTGCATAATCTGTATCTAAAGAAGCAACATACGCCCCTGTAATACAACTTGAGCTTTTTGCATTTTGAATGTTTTTCTCCGATATTTCTTTAATATCAGTAGCATGAAATATTTAGAGACCAAATCGCCAGGTCAAGAAGCAAAAATAAACTAGACAAGCGCAGAAAAAGAACATAAATTGACTGAGACAGCAAATAAATAAAATCATGAGGATATACACAAAAGTGGCAGCTGTTGCTGAATGAGCGCGATTTACGACTTCTCGTTACATAAATTTTGATGATTTTCTGATTTGATTTTGCATTTACGTATAAAATTTCGCTCTAACTACCCTGGTGAATTGCAATTCCTCCCAAATAGGTACTCAACATAACAACAACATTTGCCAACGACGGTCACAATTAGGAGCTCCCTCCTGGAGCTTTTCACGCAAAAAGTCCTCTATATTGCATCCATTTTTCTGCCATGTACAATGCAATCAACATAATGGGAAGCTTCTGCTGTGAAAATTTTAAAAGTTTTGCAAGAAATTTTACATCAATTTTTTATGCTCCCTCTTTATAGGTTGCTTTTATGCGAAGAAATATTGTGCAAACTATCTACCATAAGTCAATGGAGAATTATATTATGTTTTTCATCAAATGAATTGTAAAAATTTTAGCTATGACAATTTTACTTAAAAAAAACAATAGAAAAACAATTCTATTTATAGAATCTTTATTGTTCTTCTGGAGAAATGAAGACGGGCTGGGGCACTGCAAATACGGAGAATCTGTAAAGGAATTATTAGGAAGGGTTATATTTTAGCTCTGTCCGCCGCTGGCTTACCGGTGAGGACGAGCCCCTTAGGGAAAACGGCGGAAAAAGCTTCTTAATAATTTACATATTTTTCTGCTCGAACTCCACGGACTGAGCAGTATATGTAATTCCTCGATGTTTTCAACCCCGAAAATTTCATCCTACCACCCCCGGAGACCACTTTTCTCAACAAATCTTCGCAGTTCAGACGGTTTCTGAGTAATGTCACGCTGCCTGTCTGTCCATTTATCCGTTTGTCCGTTCAGCTCTCGCCAGCTCTAAAGGCCAAACGGTAAGAGATGGCGACTTGCGACCACATTTCTCAAGATATCTTCGCGTTTCAGACGATTTCTGAGTAATGTCGTCACACTATTTGTCCGTCTATCCGTTTGTCCGTTCGGTTGTCGACAGCTCTAGAGGCAAAACGGTAAGAAATAGCGACTTGGGATCTTCCGGGACCCCCCCCCCCATAAGTCAACCCAAGGATCTCTAACATGCCCCTCATTTCCTCCCCATCCCAGCCCTTCCTCACCAACACCATGTTTTTTTTTAAGATACCTCGAAAATGCGTCGTGCGATTTTTTTCGTTTTTGGACATGTTTTAGAGATTATCTAGGCGGGCATTTGACGGTTTTTGCAAGATCAAAGGTTAAAAATACTCTTGCGAGCGCATTTTTCAACCAAATGAGGTCATGTTTGGGATTCGTTGGAAAGGTCTTGGAATTTCCGACAAAACTGAACGTGTTCCAATCGGTTTTGAACCGGTAATGAACCGATTCATAACCGATAACTAAATTTTACACAAAATTTATTTAAATTGTCCCTGAGATGTATTTTGGAAAATATTTTGAAAGATTTATAAATCGGTTAAAATCGGTTGTGAACCGGTAATGAACCGATTATGAACCGATAAGTAATTATTGTCCGAAAATCAATTTAATTACTCTTAACACTATTTTGTGGGATCTTTTCAGTGATTTATGAATCGGTTAAAATCGGGTGAGAACCGGTAAACAGTAAATGATGAGAAAGTACTTCTGAGGTATAGCATCTAAGTCAGAGTTCGAGCACTTCGCAAAGCCTGGTACGCTCTGCCACCCCTTTTTTCTATTTACTGCAAAGAATTAGGTCAAATTCATTAAAGGGGTATGGGAAAAATATGAAGTATTCCAAGCCAGACTATGTACGAATCCTGAAAGCCTTCGTTCTGCCCTGTCGTTAGTTTTTTAAAAACTTTTTCACTTTTCAATATTATAAAAAAAATATCTTTTAGAGCAACTTTCATAGAAAAAGCATAGCAAAAGCTTTCCTTTCAGAGCAGCTAATTGAAAATCAGTAGAAATCTTTCAATTGATTTTCTTTTATTAGAGTTGTAAAAGAAAAGCTCATGTTATGTGAATAACTTCAAGTTCCTTTTTTTCTCTGTTCTTCTGATTTGTACGAAACATATCTGTACATAACAACACAGCTACTTCACTTTCATCTTCGTTTGAGCTTTTCTGTAGCCTTTTCCGGGGATGCTGAAGGAAATGAGACAAGATACCTTCAGGATTTACAATTTACTCGATGGAAGGCAATGTCTCTCCTTTGACCCTCATTCTCATAAATAAATCCCAATCCATATGATATTTTATTTATGGGTTGGGGTGATTTTCTTTCTCCTTTGGCATGTTGAGGGTAAATAGAACAATGAGGATATAGATGTTTGGATTATTGCTCATTTTGCACAGATCATTGAACGAGAGACTTTCCTTGCCTTCATTTGTTTTCCGTCCTTGGATGCTTTTCACCCCTTTTACTTAACCCATATACCACCAAAAATACACTAACTGGGAGCTTTTTTTTCTTGCTACTTCTTGTGTATTTGCCCCCAAAAAATTTGCTACCCTCAGTGAATCCCAAATGGTATGGAGAAAAATATGAGACTTTCTAATTCCACATACATATGTATAGCAAAGTGAATGGTAAGGAAGGAGCTGGAAAATATTTTCTCGAAGGAGCACCCTTGGTTGAACAGATTGTTTGTACAGACTCTCAAGACCTTTCGTGTGTGTTCAATGGTGAGAACATTATTGGCCTGTGTTTTGTGGGAGGGTGTGAAAGAAGACTCCTAATCCCATCTGAGGGTATAATTTAGTGGTCTTGCTGCTCCAACATGGAGCTGAAGAAAGGGGTTGGCTGCTGAGAGAGGTTGTTGCACATTTCGACAGAGGCATATCTTTCTTAGGGGAAATTGGGGCGATTTCAAGCAGGAATTGCATATTCAACTTTCCACTCATTTTTCTAGCAACCATAAGGTCATGTGGAAGTCCTGTAGCCTTATAGCAAAGCGCTACTATGATTCTACTAGCTTTCAATTGAATTTTTTCGCAATAGGGGAAGGCTTTCAGGCTTCGCACCGACTATGGTTTCGAACATTTCATATTTTTCCCGAATTGGTCAGATCCTCAGTGGTCCCCAATCAATGGTCAGATTCATTAAGGTAATATGGAGAAAATATGAAGTGTTTGAAGCCAGAGTCTGTGCGAAGCCTAAAAGCCTTCCCCTATATCGTAAGGGCCTTGACAGACCTGAGGGATATCCGAGAGACGGCTCAGCATAATTATATTACAAATAATGGTCAAACAACATTTCCAGTTCGGCTTAAGTCGTAAGTGTGTCTCGTGCATAAGATGGGGTAATTTGGAATCATGTCTAATTTAGAACTTTGAGATTTCCCAACAGTAAGAAAATCTCAAAATTCCAAAATGGACATGATTCCGAATTACCCCATCTTACCCTACCAATGAAATATTACCAATAAGATTCTCCACAAAATACAAAACATAAAATATTAAAATCTCCTTTGGTTCTAGAGACATCTCAGTTTGAAGGTCGAAAAAGTACAAATTATTCAAAATTTTTGACATATACGAGACTGCAGCGCCTCTAGTGTAGTACAAACTTAACTAATTCTGACAGATGTCAGTTACACGGAGACCTTTAACTTTTTTTTACGAAAATTAAATCGGTTCAGTAGAATTAGTCTAGTCACTTAACTACAAAAAATAGAAAAAATGAAATTGCCTATTTTACGAAAGTAATGGAAAATCTATATCAAAATTACATTTTTTTTGTCAAGGATTGAATAGATTAAATATAACCATTGGAAAACCTGTCGAGCAAGGGCAATGTCTCAATCTCAATGGCTTGAAGGGGATAACGGGCCAGATCTTGCCTAGTTGTTCATACCTGACCAACGCTTACTGATTCTCCTGATACTTTTCACTGACCATTTCCCGTCTTGAAGAGTTTGTTTACAAAAGAAAAAATAATATGCAGAATGCTATTGTTCAAATGACAATTTTTATAGCAAGAGGATTCCAAGTCTGTCGAAAATCGTTCCCTTCAAAAGAAATTTTCATGAATTGTCTACATGTGGTGCTCATTTCACTTTTGCTTATAAAATTTATAGGAAAGAAAAACAAAAGCATAACACTGGCACTTTTGAGCTTTTGCCATAAAGTTTATGGCACGGTAAAACATAAACCCAACACCTTTGAGCTTCTGCCATAAAATTTACAGCACGAAAAAACAAAATCTCAACACAGTATAGTTTTTTTCATAAAATTTAAGGCCTGGAAAAGCGAAAGCTCAACATTTTTAAGTTTTGTCGCTAAATTTATAGCACGGAAATACAATAGCTCAACAATAGCACTTTTGAGCTTTTGTCATAAAATTTCTAGCACGAAACAAACAAAGGCTCAACAATGGCACTGTTGGGCTTCTCAATAAAATTTATAGCACGTAAAAACAAAAGCTCAATACTGACACTGTTGGACTTCTGTTATAAAATTTATAGCACGGAAAAACAAAGGCTTAACATTGGCACTGTTAGGCTTTTCAATAAAATTTACAGTACGTAAAAGCAAAAGCCCAATACTGGCACTCTTGGACTTTTGTTATAAAATTTATAGCACGGAAAAATAAAAGATGAACACTGGCACTGTTGAGCTTTTGTCACAAAGTTTATACCATGGAAAAACAAAAGCTCAACATTGGCATTGTTGAGCTATTTTCTTAAAGTTTATGCCATGAAAAAATAAAAGCTCAACACTTTTGAGCTTCTGTCGCAAAATTTATAGCACGGAAAATGAAAAGCTCAATACTGGCACTTTTGAGCTTTTGCCATAAAATTTATAGCACGGAAAAACAAAAACTCAATTCCGTTGAATATTTTCCATAAAGTTTATAGCACAGAAAAACAAAAGCTCAACTCTCTTGCGCTTTTCTTGTTAGAAAGGTCCTTGTTTTCTTCTCTGGCAAAACGTGAAACTGTATATGGTCGGTCAAACCTTTTAAGTGGTCATCTAAACAGATTGGTCATTTGATTAGGTCTCTAGTGAATAATTTTAGTGTTTTTTTCTTCAGTAAATAATTCTAATGAAAAATAAATATATAAATATCTAAAATAATGGCAGAAACGTTAATTTTGTTGCATATAGTACATAAATGGCGATAACTCATTATTTTAGTAAGACAAACTTCCCCGCTCTCCCCTACAGACATACCTACGTAATATGATAATGCTTTGACCAGCAATTAAATCGAAATGTCTACTTCTCATTTGCAGTGGCATACCTAAACCTGGGAACATCCCTGATTGCCCTAGGACGATGCCAAGAAGCAGCATCTGTTCTACGCGAAGGATCTCGTCTCGATGGTACTGGATTGCGAGATCGAATTGCTCATGAGAATGCCCGAATTGCATCCCTTTTGCAGCTTGGTGGATTGTACGCTGATCAGGGAAAGCTTCAGAGAGCTTTAGCTGTATATCGTGAAGCACTGCATACTCTACCAGATACTTATCCACCTCAGGTAGGTGAAACTTTTTATCTCACGTCATTTCCGCAGTATTTCACCCACGAAAGCATAGAAGCAATAAAGAAGGCAAATTCATATACCGATAATCTCCTTCCGGTCACAAATTATCACCGGAAAATGATTCGGATATCACAGGGCAAAAAAATAAATAAATAAATATATACAGAAAATTTCTCAATCTCCTCTTTTACCACACAGTTTTCCCAATTCTATTCTACTCATTCGCATTCTCTGGGGAAAACTGAATGCGCTCATCTGGCCATAGCAAATGAAAGCACAAGAGAGTTTATGTATAGGGAGACAGGGAGGATTTATAGACAAATGAATCATTAGTTTATTCCCGTATATGAGAAAGAAAAGCCCCAAAATGTGAGAACTGGAGTTCATTGAAGGGTGAAAATGGTTGTGGGAAGTATCAAAAATTATTATCTGTCGTCGTTTATTGTGAAAGTGCGGAAAAATAGAAGAAATTGACTGAATAATTCTTCATTGAATGAATTTAAGAAAGGAAAAACGTTTATATTGCTTAGAATTTAAAAGAATAACAGAAACCTCTGTCCATTGTAATTATTGAGTAATTTTTCCATGAGTTTCCGCATTTTCACAGAGTTTTAGCTAAGGTTCTCTACAGTATCTTTAATGTTTCATTTAATAAATTTAAGGTTAATATAGGGGAAGCTTTGAAGCTTTGTACACTTTCTGGCTTCGAACACTTTGTATTTTTCCCATATTCCTTTAATGATATTCCTATTTCCCTCAAGGAAATATCGCTTGATATGTTTATTTCAAATATTTCAATTATGTGATACACCTAATCAAAGTTGTTTCGCGGTTTTGCCACACTGGCTCATTAAAATTTTAATGGAATTCATATTAATTATCGCTAATGTGCATTCAAAGTATGATTTGTGACTTTGAATTACTTAATATTTAGAGTTTAATTAATTCTATGATAAAAAGTTTGTTATACTTACGATTCTCATTAATGTTTAAATATGAAAATATATTATTATGCTTAAAGTCATTTTGGAATATCATCAATTTTTTATCAAAAAGTATATAAAACTCTCAAACTCTAAATTTACAAAATATTCAAAGTCACAAATCATACATTCAAAATACATTAGCGATAATTAATATGAATTCCATTAAAATTTTAATGAGTAAGTGTGATACCATTGTTAGATTTTATTCAAATTTATTAGTCTCTGTATATTTTAGCTCTTCATTTAACACAAAACTGAAAAATAAACATAAATTAAAAATTAATAGAATTACCATAATTACAGATATTATTCAATTAAAATAGATAATTTATTATTTCTTTATTAATAAAAAGAAAATTTAAAAAAAAATCTTGTTAGTAATTATTGAATTATGTTAAAAATATAAGGGAAATTCGTATTCAAAATGGATTTCTTTATATAAAAATTATACAACGAGAAACTTTTTAGACTTTTCTCAAACTAAGTAGAAAAAAGCTCAAAGTTTTTGAGCTTGAAGCTAAGAAGAACTCGAGTAGAAAATTATGTAAATTAAGATTTAAATATTTAAGTGTAATCTTCAGGATTTTCAGTAGAAACTTTTCAATGCATAAATTTATCTAAGGAAATATTAAATACTTTAATTTAGTGTATAAAATTCTAATCTTCCGTATTTAATAAATAAGTTTTTCATATGGTTATTGTGGATTTAAGTTGTTGTTATCCTTACTTCATTTGAGACTTCAATTTAGTATTATACTTTTTTTTTAATTTAGTATTATATAAATTATACCACTATCATCTTGAAAGCCGTAAACGTGGCTATAAGATCCTTTTTCAACTGTAAACGTCCGTCGAAATCATTTTTACAAAGCTGCAAAGTTTAATATTCCTGAGCTGTCAAGGTGGTAATCTTAGTGAATTTTCCTCCATCCACAAAAACGACTACGTTCGAGTAAAAGGTTTTCTCGGTAAATATTAAGGCTGATCAACCCTCTATATAGGAATGTTATTTTTCTTCGCAAAGACACTTGAAATGTGAAGAAATACATAAAATATTACACATCAAAATTGCTATTTTAGGTTCATGTTCTATTATTGCTTCTTCATCCTAAGAAAAAAGGCCTAGGTACCCAAGTTTTTCAGGGAATGTGAGTTGTTTGATTAGCTATTAGAAGGTATTAGGCCATGGATTAGATTCATTTGGCAACTTAGAAAAAAATTAACTTTTACTCAGCCGCAACATTACGAACCTGTAAAATCTTCCCCTATCAAATTTACTAAGGCTTTAGCACTTGAAACTGAAATGAAAATTCAAGTAAGTAAGTTCTTTTTTTTATTATTTTAAAACTGGTCAGGAAGAGCTTTAAAACACTTAAATAATTCTTGGTAGACTACAAAGCAATGTATGTGCTATGTGATAGCCCTCTGTACACAGAAATTCATCATTTTCACTCAAAGAAATTGCACTTCATCCTTTTAACACTAAACCTACTGACCGCTTTTGGTCGTTTTTCTTAGCGCGCTCGGTCAAATGACAGACCGTGATAAGGTAGGATACTCAACAAATTTTTCTTGAAAAAGAGGAAAAAATTAAACTAAAAACACTGGATTTAATTTTAAAACGTTTTTAAACCGGTCAATTTGGATGCGTAATAGGCCCAAAAAAGGCCTAGATGTAGAGGTTCCGCAAGGAACCGCCCCACTGTAATCTATCTATATATATATCTATCTAAGCGGGTCAATGTGACCAGATCTTGCTAGGTTTAGTGTTAATAAATGGAAAGCTCTAATTTATTTCCATTTTTTTTGTCATTTGCTTTTTTAGTCACTGTTCATTTACGATTTGTCTTGTGTTCAATAAGTAATGGGAGATTAGACAAAATTATCTCCATTTATAGCATTTTTATTATTTGTTGGTTTTCTTTCTAGAGCTTTAGGTAAGTAGGAGTTCTTAGAAATGTCCAAAAACTTCAAAGATAAAATATATAAAAACCGGTACTACCGACGATTTTTAGTGTTACCAGATTTGAGTGTCAAAAAGACTCTTTCTTATATGTGGGTACCCCTGGACTTCCTTTCGAATGATATTATCAAAAATTAACGGAATTTATGTCAGATTATATTGTGCTTTAAATCAACTGCATGTACTTTCTGTCAAAACTTTGTAGAAGCGCATATATAAACAGCAACAGAAAAATGTTCGCATATTTTCAATGATCAACAACACACATTTTTTAACGTAACCTCAAATTTCACATTTTGATTTCAACCGTCTGTCGCGTTTTTCGAATTTGAGAGACTGCTCTGTAATGTAATGGCCTCTACACACTGTATATTCATATTGAAGCAATATACTTATGATTGTATAGAAAAAACCGTCAAATATGGACTTAACTTTCTCTCAGTGTGTAGAGGCCATTAGGGTTAGAATAACACCTAAATGGTGTTGGAGCTAACACCATCATTTCTCCTAAGTGTACAAACTCTCAAAAAATCTCTAGTCATCGAAAGCGATGTAAATTTTTGTTGAATAAAAATAGTCAAATGCAGCACAGATATGTACATATAGGAACCCTTCGGTTTTAGAAATCGTCCCGCTGATAATATTGCAGACTCTGCGCCCAGACATCTTCGTATGATGAAATTCCTTAAACGTCTTCACCCCTCAACCACCTCAGTTTAATGCGTTACTTTAAATGCATGAGATAGAAAAGATGATGAAGAAATCTTTCACATGGGAGTTTACAATGTATGCTTTTCTACCTTCCACCTATTCTATCTTATCGGTTTTCCTCTGCTTTGGTACAAGAAAAATCCAGGGATGAGATCAAAATTTCAAATGGCGACACTGGAGTATCAAAAAAAAATTCTATGCAAGGCATGTGTGCAATTTGAATGATGTTATCTTAAATTATAATGAAACACTTGAGCACTCGTGCAAAAATCTAAATGAGTTTAATCCTCGTTATTAAATTTCACATCTTTTTATCTTTCATGTTTTTTTTTCTCCCTTCGCATCAGTGACGAAATAAATTTGCTTGAGGCTTTCGGTTTTTTTTTGTGCTTTCAAAAGCTCCATAATACTTGTGGGAAAATATTTCATACATCCATATTGGAGATTTTTCCGACACCTCGATGGAAAAAAAATAGTTACAAGATAATGAAGAAAAAATGTACCCAAGCACAAATGTGGGAGTTATTTAGAAACCTTTTAGTGCTTCTACTACCCTCGGTTTTTTACTATAGTTCCCCATATTAAATAACCAAAGGAATAATTATTTAAAAAAATCACCACAGTAAACTTTTATGTGATGAATCTCTATAATTACGATGTCGAGATTCTTCTCATATTTCCGAGGATTATTCTTTGGGCGTATGTACAACGTTATAACCACAAACGTCGTTTTATACTTGGTATGTCGTGAAAAAAGTAATTGAAATGAAAGTAAAGCTCTAATCTTTTTCGATTACTTTTTTTCTCTCACTCACAACATCATACAAAAAACAGAAATATGCTATAAACCGTGAATGAAAATGATGAATGAGGATAAAGTCTAAAAATGTTCCGGCTTTTCCCACACTCGTGCCTAATGAAAATGGCAAATCGAAAGAAAATAGGTCGCCACTTGAACAATCGCAGATGGTAAAATTGTGACACAAGCATCGTTGTTTGGGGTAAATCTTGAGGGTTGGCGGAAGAAAAAGAGAAGCCACTAACGTGATCCACATCCTGTAGTTTTCTGCTTCAAGTAGATTTTCACGAACGTGACATAATCACAATGTTTTGGGTTTTGTTGTTGACGATGGATGGTAAACTCAAGAAACTAACCTCTCCAAGAATGTTACATTGTAGCACTCGAAAGGAAAAACACCCGAGCATCAAGACGAATTAGTAAGACGTAGAGTTTCTCATATGGTGCAGAGAACAAGAACAGAAAGAAATTCATTAGAAAATCTTTGTTCGTTTAATTAAAGGAAAAAACGGGTGGCAAAGCTTCTCAGCTTTGCAGAAAGCACAACTTTATAACTTCAACCCTTAAAACAGGTTGCGAATTAATTGTTTCGATGAAGAAAGTTTGAAAGAAATTGCACATATCTCACAATTGAACCTGTTCACAAGGAACCCAAGTAGCAAAATCTGGTACATATGTAGGAAATTTTAGTAAGTCTGACGTCTTGTCATATTCTATGTAACTAAATTAAACTAACTAAATTAAACTAAATTCCAATTAACTAAAAATGAACAATCCCCATGAAAAAAATCACATCAACTTTTAAAACTTAAATGACAGCTATTGTCAAATCCAGCGATTTATGCTAGGTACGCCAAATGTCACTTTTGTCAAAAGATTATGTCAAAATAGCGTCTATTACAGAATATTTACTCAAATAATAATAATAAAATAATAATGCTGGCACATCATTCCATGAAGGAACAAGGCCTTCCCGAAAGGGGATTTCTAGACATGCATTATTATTTTTTCTTGTACGGGATGAGGTTGTCAGTCCCGTGCCCGTAAAATAAAGTGCAGTGAAGCTCACTGGATGCAATCAACTCCTTTTAACGCCAGAAAAATTCCTGGTGACCTAAAGGGGATTCGAGCCCGTGACACTTGCATCATAGAGCGAGTGCTCTACCACTTGACCCACTGAGTGAGTGCCTAATAATATCACAAGTAATTTTTTTGAGCCTATCAGTATTTTGTTTACATTTTTTTAATGTTCCAATCAAAGCCGCACAGAGTTTAAACGACTCGCACGAATTTAAACGAACGCTATATTTCATAAGAGCGAGCTGACATATGAATCTGCCAATTCCTCGCTAAAATCTTGCTGATCTGCCGATTTTTAGCTTCAGATAGGCACAATTATGCCAATCGCCGCTCACAGTCCACTCTGAAAGCCACTTAGTCACGCCTTGGTTCCAATTTTTCTCTTGGAAGTAGAATTTAAAAGTGAAAATAAATGCAGTTAAATTTCTGTCTTGGTTGGAATATTAATATTCAATAGCCACTTTCTTGACGTTTGATTATCATAGTCTTAAAGAACAGAGTTATTAATAGTCACAGTGGCGTCGTCATTTCGACAACAAACTTACATTCATTTTTGCAGCTGTCAAACTTACGACGTTTTAGTCATTCTACTGGCACAGCAATAAAGACGTTCAGATGACATGTTCACAACCTGGTGCCCCTAGTCAGCCGGTGTTACTTGGGAAATAATCTTAATCCAAGGGTTAACTCATTTCGGGAAATTCGAACTAATCTAGCCAAGCAATCGAGAACCCAGGGATTTCACGAGGAATCCAGGGAATCCAAGAGGAACTCGCGGAACCTATACGTTTTTTCAGAGAATTCATGGGAAATCCGAGGAACCCATTCAATTTTTAGGGATCTCTCCGAAAACCTGGAAAGCCCATACAATTCTCAGAGACCTCACGGGTAACCCATATTTTTTCATACATTTTTCCATACATTTTTCAAGGAACTCCTTACAAACTCGTATACATTTTTCAGGGAACTCACGGGGAACCCAAATAATCTTTCAGATCCTAGGAAACTCGGGGAACCATATATTTTTTGGGAAACCACAAAGTAGAGCCAGTCTGTTTGTTTATAAATAACCCCTTGTCTTAATCGATTCTCTTTAAAAGTTGCCCAAAATTGCTCAAAAGCAATAAACACAATACAAATGTTCAACTTAAACTAAATTTACTCTCAGTAAAATCTGAAATTTGATCAGTATTCAATTTAGAACTTCAAAAGCAGTAAAATCATCGGTCTAGATTTTTCTGTAAAAAGAAATACAGAGGTTTTTCATTTTATCTGAAACCAATTTAAATTTTTATTTAATTAAATAATTATATTACACAAATTAAACAATTTTTGTAAGGACTTAGGCCTTTTACTGGCCCAAAATAATTTATGGAATTATAATAAAATATTACTGACTACATTTTATCTGCTTAAGCAATATTATTTTAGATTTTAAGAAATAATGTTAATTAGCAATATATAGTTTAATGAGACCGACTTAGGGATTCCAATTCCTTTAAAATAAATGCACACTTGCCATAATCGGTTCAGAAATTAGCTCTTTATAGCTGTGTACAAATAAACGAACTATTACCTTATATAGCTTCTGAAATATATTTCAAAATGAAAAAATAATACTCTGAATACTCCAAATCTCTAAATAATAAATAAAGTTCCACCCGTATTGTCGAAAAAAAAGACCTATTTTATTGTTTTTATTTTCTCTTCTCATCTTTTTCAAATAAATAAAATTAATGCAAAAAGTAATCAAATACTGTTGAACAAAAATTGATGATAAAATTATAATAAAAATCTATCATGACCTCGATATAGTATGAACACATTCACAATTTATAAACTTAAATCCCAACAGTTTTATTAGGATTCTTATCCAAAAAAAATATATATTAGCGCTTTTTCTGGACATTTTATTGGTATCTCTTTTAATGCGACTTTCAAATGCGGATGTTCAGCACTATCTAAATTCCTCTCGATCCAAGCGACGACGCAAGAAAAAGTGGAACAAAATGAGAGGATTTTTCCGGGTTCAGAATTCACCATCATTTCCTCGTGCCCCATCTCCCCAGCCTCTTTAGAACAAATATGTAGTTATTCCCCATAGTAATATGGGGGAGGACTCTAAATCAACTGTGAGCCTGGAAATGCTCATGGTAATGGGGATTCTCTGCAGGGAATCTGAATGTGCTTGTAACTTTTCTTGTGAATTAAATTAAGAACTGGGCTTTGAGAATGAGGGAATTAAATCGAGTTAAGCGGAAGAATATCAATGGATTAAACTTGCTTTAATTGATTTTACCATTAAAACAAACTCTGATTAAATTTAGAAAAGGATTTAATAATAGAAATATGCAAAAATAGGCAGTGAGAGAGCGTATTCATCAATTAATTAATTACATCAACTAATGTGCAATCAAGTATAAAATTCATTTAAACCTTTAAGGACGAATGGGACACCGGTGTCCCAAAAATAAAAACTATTTTTTCGATCTACTTAGAAGACAAAATAACTTTCGACAATTACAAAAATCGATTTTGTTTTGAGTCACCGAGTGGGATCGTCCTTAAAATGTCAAATTAAATTTTGAATTCAATTTATGTTCGGTAAAGGTTTGTAAAAAGAGATACTCTTTCACACAAATGTGAAAAGTTCTGTCAAATCGGTTTTGACAGTTTGATAAAACGAACAAATTCGAATCAAAATGATCTATTTTGACGAAAATTTTCCACAATTTGTAGAGTCCAAAACGGTTTTTGTCAAAAATATCATACAAATATGAATGCTCAATTATTTTACCGCGTACCCTTTACACATAATGTGATGCTACTAGCCTATATTACAACCTGCACAAAAAGCTTTCCCGCCATTTTGCTCTAGAGGTTAGTCACCAACGGTAAGACAGCGGTGGACTCTTGTTACTTCTCTCCTCTTTCCTAAGCTACCACACAATGTTTTCAAGAGATTTGTGTCTCAAAAGACAAATGAATAATAAATAATAAATAAATGTATATCAAATCGATATCAATTTTATAGCCAAATGTTCATTAACTACAGGTTTGGCAAAATCATTTCAGATTCTAAATAGTTTTATAATTTAAAATTAGTTTTTTACATCTCAAAAGAAAAACAGCCTGCGTAGAGAACGCAGAGAACCCTTATCAAACATGCCGCTAACAGTCACTGAATTTAATTTTTTTACATTAACTCATTACAAACGTAATTTATTTTAAAAGTGTAATTGCTTAAGAAAGTAATTAGTCACTCAGAATTCCAATTATGAAAAAGAATGAAGAAAAATATCATCAAAAACGAGGCGATGTCAAACTTTCCGCATGTCGTATCGCGCAAAAACGTTGCGTAACTTGACTATAGGGAAAAAACATTATAACGTATCTAACTCTATAGGGCTAATTTCAATAAGATCCTGTTCATTTTATACATTATGAGTGTGTATATTATGTGTAATGCTATAGTTGCTAATGGGTTCAATATCGTAAAGCACAATCCGACGTAACATACTTACCTAGGTTGGGTTTCCGTAAATCGTCAGAGGACACAATTCACTAAGGGAAAACTTATCAACTGTTTCCAGAACTTTCGGCTCGGTCTCCAAACCCTCGTTAGTGGCTCGAACAGTTTTCCTTGAATGAATTGTATTCCCAGACCATTCCCGGAATCTCCACTGCCTTAAATATCATCTATAGTAGATTCGTGCTATTCTGGTTACTCTTCGTCCAGGTGACGTAAAGTAACGCAGGCATCAGTTGAATTTTAAAAAGCTTTTTGACATATTGTTCGCGTTTTTAGGATTTTTTAAGGAGGTACCTTTAATTAGGAAGCTCAAAAGAAGCCGTTTTTCGTGATTTTTCTTGAAAAACAAAGAAACGTTCAAGTTTTACGAAATTTTTAGTACATGTTTATACATATTTAAACTGATTAAATATTCTTTTCGAAAAAAATATTACAAAATGGCGGGAAATCTGTATCACGTGATTCTTGTCCTGCAAAACTCTAAGAAAATTTGTGAGAAAATATGTTTACAACAATTCTTTTAGTTCAAATAGAAGAGAATTTAATACCGAAGTGAATAGGCCATTGTACGTTTTATTCGGTCAATAAGATTTTTCTTAATCTTTCCGCCAATTTGAAGGAATTATCAAAATGAGAAGTGGTGAAAACACGCTTCAAAGTTTTGGATGTTCACCCGAATGTTTGGATGTTGTTCTGCGTTCCTTTCCTCCGTCCGGGTATCTTCGAAAATATTTCGAATTAATAACAATAATGGTAACACAACGTTTCACGGGGGAACTTAGGCCGTCCCGCAGTGGGAGTTAGGATCAATAGTTTTTTTCTTGTACAGGGATGGGGTTGTCAACAAGTTTGTGAATCCCATCCCCGTGGAATCAAGTTCAGTGAAGCTCAACGGATGCAATTCGGTTTAAATCCAGAAAAATTTCTAGTAGCCTAAAGAGGATTCGAACCGGAACACTTGCATCATAGATCGAGTGCTCTACCACTAGACCCACTGAGTTCCCAAATATTTCGAATTGGTTTCTAAAATTTTTGTGGTACATTCTTAGATAGTTTTGACCTTATAATTAGGGGAACCTCCTTAAGGCAATTGTGATCTAATTCTTTTTAATTCTTTTTCACCAGTGACTTTCTCAGGATTCACTCGATAAACGGTTTCATTTTTTCATTAATAATTTAGTAAAGATTGCTTATGTTCGAACAGTACCAACAAGATTATCTACCCGATCTATCCAATGCGTCTGAGCTCAATCCTAATATTTCAAAGAACTTCATGATTACAGAAGCTGTGATTGTGAAGGAATAATATTTTAAAGGGTGGAGAAAAGCGAGGAAATAGAGTGAATTCCATCAGCACATGCAAATGGAATTTGTGTTTATCAGTTTGGAATCTTTCGTTTTTGTATAGCTACGAATAGGGCTTGTTTTTTGGTTACACGGGTAGAGCAAAGGGGGTCCATTTAGTCCATTTTCTGGAGGTTCTTTAGCTCCCTGCCATCCAAAATTGTTCTGAAAAACACATTCAATGTTTGTGCGACAAAAAGGCTTTTTCGGAAATGATCATCCCATCCACCACAAAACTATTTAAGGGTATCTTCGAAGGAGAAAAAAAAGTGTAAAGTACACTTTACTTTATTAATTTTCATGATGTTCATTCACTGAAAGTGCTAAGAATGTTATTATTAGTTCATTTCTCACAAATTAAATTATTTGCTACTCAGTGTCTTTTTGCTTTTTTTAAGAATTTAGTTCAGTCGATTCCTTGTCGTAGGGATGGCCTATCCTAACCGTAAAGGGTTGATCAATAAGATTTGTTTCTATATTTTATGATTGAAATATTAGAGTTCTATGTTCAATATCTTTCAAACAAGACAGATTACCTTTGTTTTTGAAGAAAAGCATTATTGGGGATTAATTTGGTGAATGGTCAAAGAAACCTAATAACACTGTAAATTGCCTCAAATTCCTTGGTTATCCATTGTTCAAGTTATTTGGAGGTATAAATGAGGAAGTGGCTGGGAAGAAACTTGAGAATTTTCACTATACTGTCTGACTTTTCACGAGTTTCCACCTCAGAAACCACAGAGAAGCATTCTTATTGACTGCAGGATGATGGGGATGTGAGAAGGGGTAGAAAACGAAATCAAGACGAGGGTGATTTTGAGCTCTTCTTAGTAAAATGACACCCTTAATACCGTCATGGGTCGCTTATTTATATAATAATTGATCGTTAATTTTAATTGGTTGTGAATTTTGAATGGCATCCACATCCGTTGAGTCACGGCTTGGAAGATTCAACACTTTTCACAGCCTGACACAACGCACCGGGGGAGGAAAAGCCCACAAAATTTCATTGCTTCCATTTTGCGTCCGTAAAACAGCGCGTAGTTAGAGAGAAAATAAATAGAGGGTGGATTTTTCAACGGTATAGGGAGCTATATAATGTCTAAGGATTCAATAATTAAGTGGATGGTAGTAAATGTTGAAGCCTTTTTGCCATTCCTTATAAGTCTTTTGGATGCGCAGCATCAAAATGAAACCATGAAGAAAGAGATGAGAAATTAAATTTTAAATGACTTCTGTCACATCTGCGGTCCATTGCCGCAAAATCTCATCATTTACCGCCTATATTTTCCAGGTGACTTTCCTCACACCAATTGCCTAGCCCACAAAAGATATGGAGCTTCTTCACTGAAATCACAGCTTTTCACTGGGAAATTGTGTCCCAACCCATTTTGCTTACAATGTTGCCTTTTGTTGATGCAAGCAATACCAATTTTGGTCTTTGTCGTATAATTATACCCACTCAGCAAAATACAGTACGTAACTTGACACGTAACTCAGTAGAGGAAAGTGCGTTACCTTCGGACGACTCAAGCTACGATCAATTCATTTTTTCAATATGTTTGTAATGAATTTGACACGTTATAATATTCATTTCAATAGAGAGAAAAGAATAGTGGGTCAAATCAATTAAGAGAATAAAGCGTGTCCACGATAAAATTGTTCCAAATGATTTGATATTTTTACACTGAGAATGAGAGAAATCCGAAAAAGTTAACATAACATTCCGGAAATGTTAAATTTACCCTGCAGTATTGATTCAAAATCGGTGTAAATATTATCCTTTTTAGGTGTATTAGGGGTTAAAGGTACCTTTTTCATGTTAATTTTACTCCTAATAAGGTGTAAAATTAACATTAAAAAATGTTGATATATTTTTATACCTAAATAGTGTTAAAATTCTGAGGAAAAAATTTTAATCTCACCCTCTTTTTTTCTCAGTATGACAGATGTCATAAAAATATGTTCATTTGGTGAAACACTCATCAAATTTCTATTCATTTTTCACTGAGATACGAAATAATAATGGAAAAGAGAAGGGAACTGATCGTATACACGTATCTAAAAAATCCTGGAAACAATTACGCGGACCTTGGAAAACTCACAAATACCTCACGCCAGATCGTCCGGAAGGCGATTCTTCGATTCCTCGACAGTAAAATCACTGCCCAGAAACCTGGATGTGGAAAAAATCAGGGTATTGGAGATTGAGATTTGGAGAAAAAGGTTATCATGCGCTACAAGAACAATCCTTCGACATCTGTGAGGGATAGGGCTAAAAAACTTCAATGTTCTCCCAGTCTTGTGCACCAATTCAAACAGAGGAATGGACTGAAGACTTTTAAGGCCCAAGCAGCCCCTCATCAGAAGGATGCACAAAGTCAGTCAGCTAAAACATGAGCTCGAAGGCTGCACGATAAGCTTATGTCTGGCTTTAGTGGGTGCATCTTGATGGATGATGAAACATACGTAAAGGAGACTTCTAACAATTACCAGGACAGCAATATTACACCGCAAAGTCTCGCACAGGATGTAAGTAAAAATACAGGTACAAAAATTATGAAAAGTTTCAAAAAAATATACGGTTTTGATGGCGATCTGCTCATTTGGACGTCAGAGCAAGGCGTTCTTCATGCAGGGCAACATGAACTCGTCAATTTACATCACGGAGTGCCTCCAAAAACGCTTGTTGCCTCTGTACAGATGCCATGACATACCCCAGATTTTCTGGCCAGATTTGTCATCGTGTCATTACTTAAAAGCAACAAAAGAATGGTACGAGGAGAACGACGTTTTTATGTACCCAAGGAGATGTATCCGGCAAACACTCAAAATCTCCGTCCAATTTAAACATATTGGGCTATTGTCAAATACAATCTGAAGAAGAAGGTTAAACGCGTCGAGAACATCGAGAACTTCAAGAAAAAATGGAATGAAACAACCAAGAATCGCGGTAATGATCTTGTACAGACCTTGATGGGAAGACTCAAGAAGAAGATTCGAGTACTTGAATAAAAAAGCTAATATATCTAATAAATCTACAATGAATTAAAGTTTCAAAAAATATTTTTCCTTTTTTTTAGTATTATGTAGACTTCATTTTTAAAGCATTATTCTTAGGATCAATTTTATCGTGGACACGCTTTATTCACACAACTGGAGTTTTGTTTTTAATTTGACTAGGGTTTTTGTATAAGATTATCACACACGATAAAATAGAGACTTCCCAAGAAGCAAAATAGCTGTCTTATAGAACCAAGTATTAGACAAATCTTTTAGTGCACTTTTAAAAGACTTAAAGTGAAAATTTTCTGTGGAAATTCCTATAGCAGCTCTTGAGATCCTTAAGAGTGCGCCACTTGACTTATAGTAATCTCAGTGATGGAAGCAAGAGCGTTATAAGTAAATAAAAAGGTTTTTGGTTGTATAGTGTCTTACTTAGGGAATTCTACAAGACTATTTTAAGAAAAAATGCTGCTTGGGTTCTTCCGAACTCTAAAAATGTAAAATATTAAAATGTACCATACTTAAATCCCTTAAATCATATAATTAGTACTTCAATTCAAGGTAATTTTAATTGCGTAAAATTTACCTTCTCCTTACTTAAAATTTCCTAATTTGACAAAAAATGCTACTCGGGTATAGTAAAAGAGTGACGGAATTTGAATTTAATTTAACCGCTGAGAAAATGCCTTGAGAGATTTTCATTGCTCATATCGTTATTTTGTATTTTACCCCACCATCATTGTCATTTTCCAACTCTACTTACTTGAGCCACGTACTCGGGGTGGTAGTATAGCGATTTCATCCTCAGTATACTATATTTCACATAATACCATGCCATTATTTTACATTCCCTTGCCCCCACCGCAACTCCCTACAGCCCCCTGAGCCATACTGGAACGCGACTAGATGGAGGATATGAAAATTATTATGATATTGTATGCTTCATTATTATTAAGTACAATCTATATGGCAAGAAATAAAAATAATACGACCAGAGGAGACAATGATGAATCCCAAAATAGGGATCTGTGTACTTAACAACAAGAGCTCCATTCAAGCTTCCCTCGGCTTATTTCCCAACCATGCTAAATGAAGGACTTATTCATTGCATGGAACTTACCAAAAGAGAAAAAAAAATTCATTGAGCTTTTTTCTACACAGCGCAATGTTTTGAAAGTTGAGTGGAAAGAATTTCATCTATTGAGAGAATTTCAGAGAAGGATTTCAAATACACCCAAAATAGAGTCTCTCTTCAGTGGACTTGTGGACCAAATTCTCCAATGTTCAAACTCCAAAAGAATTTTATTCAAGACTGAATAAAAAAGTACCATCAATCCGTGAATTTTTCTATAGCATTGAATGTAACTCCTCAATGCTTAGTTGAAAGAATTTTTGATGTTTTGATTTGAGGCTGAATCACATTGATCGTTAAGTCTTTACCATCAGTGCCAGACGTAGGTTCATTGTTCTAAATCTTAAAGTCATTTTGATGGAATTTTGAAAATTTAAAGCTGAAAAAAATCTATCGGTTACCAGTGATGTCTTTCAAATGCGCTCTGCCCCCTACAAAATCATGATTTTAGGTTATTTGCAATAACGGTTTCGGGGAATTTTTCATTTTTGAATATGTAAACTAGTGTAAAAGGTTTAATTCTCAACCGATGCAATCAAAATTGGATTGATTTGAAGGGTCTTGAAATTGCAATGCGACTGCAGCTGTTTCAACCGGGATATTAACAGATAAAGTTCTGATGTGATTATTTTTTTACTTAGAGACCAAACGGTAAGAGATACCGGCTTCTAGTCCTCCATGACCTCTTCATAACTACACAATCCTTAGAATCTCTTTATGCGAAGTTGAATAAAATTATAATTAATTATTGTTATTAATCGTTGTTTCTCCATTCCTCTCCATTTTGAATTTTTCCAATAATGATTTCAAGGAATTTTTCATTTTTTAATATGCAGATCAGTGTAAAAGGTTTATTTCTAAACCGTTGTAATCAAAATTGGATTTACTTAAAATGTCTTGACATTATAAACTTGATTGCATCGGTATTAACCTGAATATTAACAGATAAAGTTCCGATATAATAGTTTTTTTTTACCTAGAGACGAAACGGTAAGAGATATCGACAGCTAGTCTGCGATGACCCCTTCATAAACAGGCATTCTCTATAGCCCTTCTTTGTACTATTCCTTCCATCCCTCTCTATTCCTTCCAAAAATATCCTTTTTTATATTTAAAATATGAACAACAATTTTTTTTATTTTTTGATTTATTAATCACTCTTTAGAGTTCATTTATGAACCGATTTTTTCTATAATGGATTTATTTGAAAGGTCTTGAAATTTTAGACACCATTACATAATTTCCAACTTTCAACGAGTTATTATTAAGTAAAGTATTCAAGAAGCATTTTTTAAGAGGCTTTAAAAGAGTTTCTACAGGAATTTCATCACAAAATTCTCATTTTATGAACCTTTTAAAGGTGTATTAAAAGACTTGTCAAACTTGATTCTATAACGCAGATATTTTGCTACTTGGGTACCGGTTAATTGATTTATTGCGTAAAATTTACCTCTTTATAAATTAGAGACCAAACGGTATGAGATATTGACTTTCAGTCTTGAGCAGCACCCCCAAAAGTAAATATTCTCAGTAGAAGATATTTTCCATCTAAGTCAATGATTAACTGGTTTACGCACAAAGTTGACGAGTTTCGAGCACTATGCGAATTTTCCTTAGTCATTGTTGTTGGTTTTTTTTTGTTAGTTGTTGCGTCGCAATATAAATTTTTCCATCGGCATTCCTGATATTGTGTTGATTTTTTTTATTTAATTCCACTATCAATCTTTCCATTTTGACAGCAATATTTACAGCAACATTTCAAAAAAGCAGTCACACGTTTTTTTTGGCCTTTGTAGAGGGTTCCGGGGAAAAAAAAAGAAAATTCGATTATTAAGATCGATTGGAAACTTCTCCAGACACGATTTCCACTCAATCAATCATTTTATTTCATGGGTGGTAGACAACATGGAAAAATCATTTGACTTTGAAATATATCACTGTGATGATACAGGTTATAAAAGACGGCCTGTCAGGTCACTCATAGTAGATAATTTGCTAATCAATCTGTTTGGGGTTTAGTTTTCAATTTTCTCCCTTTCGAGCCTCCGAGGACATTAATAATTAATCAAACCACTATGTATCCAATTTGTTAAATTGCAAAGGTTGTGTGCAATTTCATGATTACAATGGAGACGTAAAGACTAGATAGGGTTTTTGGGGGAGTATTCACTAAATTAAAATCAAAACTGGAAACAGCGATGATCTTTTTGGGGCTGCATTTGAATTTTTCTTTTTTTTTTAGTTCTGGAGAAAAGCTCTGTGGAAGTCTATCCTTAGGGTAAATTCTGACGTGAAACAACTTTCGATGAAAGCTTTCAATAATAAACGGATTGACAAAAAAAAACACATTCTTCTAGAAAATTCCTTGTAGTCAATAAAAATTCCTTGTATGAAACAATGTGTTTTTTGAAGAAAGCTACATAAATTCCAAACAACAGCTGAATTTTATATCGATAGCTGAGACAAACACCATCAAAGCTCGTAGTTTACGTAAAATAAAGAGTTATAAGATTCATTTTATCATATTTCTGTGATCGTTTGGTATGTGTCTCGGCTTATTGTTTCTATTTTTAGTCATCAGTATTAAAGGACTTTTAAACTGTAAGAAAGTAGACTACTTTTATTCACAATACACTAAAGACTTAGTATAAGTCATCGTATTTTCCGTAATTTCACTCGCGTACCTTTTCTTTAATCCCATTTTTCTTTTACCCAAGACACTCTTTCTTAATAAAACTTTAGCTGTAACTAGTTCCACAATGCAATGGTAAATACAGCAATATTTTGATGATAAAAATATTGTCATCGCAAACACATAATATAAAAACTCGAAATATTTTTTATCGAAAAAACCACGTTCACATTTTCACAGTAAGCTAAGACACACACCAATGAAACCAATTAATTATTCTCTTACAAATAAAACGACAAGCCTGCTCGCAATGGAAGACAGATAATTTGAGAGCAAAGTGCTCATAAAACCAAATTGATTTGAAAGACAAATAAAAAAATCACAGAAATAATGAAAATTAGAGAAAATCGTTTATTTTCGTATTTTGTAGGTTTGTGTCTCGGCTAACTTAGATTCCAAAAATTGTTGAAAATTGTGGTTTATGAGTTTTATGACCTTTTTGAGCGGTCCATATCCGGACCGAAAGCTCTGGGCAAGGCAGAAAATTTGTTTTTCTTCCTGAGGTGAAACAAAATTTCAATTTGCGATTACCGGAGGTGTTCTCATAGAGTCCTATCGTGCCAGCTCATCATCCAACATAAACCGATTCATAACCGATAAGTATTTTTCAACAGAAAGTCAATTGAATGACTCCTAAAGTATTTTGGGAAATGTTTTGAGTGATTTATTAATCGATTCAAATCGGTTGTGAACCGGTAATGTACCGATTATGAACCAATAAGCAACTTTTGTCCGATTTTGTGGGATCTTTTGAGTGATTTGTGAATGAGTTCAAATCGATTGAGAACTTGTAAACGGTAAATGATGCAAATGTACTTTTGAGGTTTAGCATTTAAGTTGCATCTAAGTTCGAGCGTTTCACAAAGCTTTAAACGCCTTGCCACCCCTTTATGCTGTTGTCGTTTTAACTTTTTTTTATAAAACTAGGCGACAGTAACCATACGAAGGATTCTAATGACACTAAAGTAATTTTAAATAAAGAAAAATTTTATTATCACTGTAAATATGATATTTGGTCTTTATGCCTTGAAGCACTCTTAACTGTCAGAGACTTTAATCATTTAATTAATTAGTATAAAGGAAGAGCTAATTATAATCGTTATTTAAGTATTAGACTTTGTGAGATAATATTCATTATAGTCTTGACATTATATTTCTATTATCCAATGAATTATAATTCTGTCGCTCAAGGAAGAATACAACATATAATTAGGAAAATACATATACGACAGGATTCCTTTGCCATGAGCGTCTCAATTATATTTATAAAAAATTATTTATCTTACTCACAAAGCTAACAGTTGGCAAAAAAAAGGGGAAGTATGGAATAGAATCAAACCTACGATATGGTAATTTTTATTGCAATAATTACCCCAGGATGACGTTGTAGATTACTCCCCACTTCGAAAGTACGACGTAATAACGCCTAAATATTACACTGGTAAAATAAAAGGGTCAAATTGACCCTTTTCAAAAGGACGGATCGTATTTGACCCTTTGAAAGGTTCACTTTTGTATCTCTTGAAATTTAGTATGCACATTTATCACGAATAATCATGTTTTATTGTAAACTTATTACTGATATCATATTTCTCTCATCTGAGCGAACACCAAAGATCACTTTTTCATTGTTTTTTTATTCGTTTATTCCGGAATTAAATAGATGTCAAAACCGTGACCCTTTCGAAGGTTACCTGGTGACCCTTTCAAAGAGTCAAATATGATCCATCCTTTGGAAAAGGGTCAATTTGACCCTTTTATTTTTACCAGTGTACTATGACAAAACGGTAGAAATAACATCACGCAAACCTCAATTTGCTGCTTGGGCGTAAATGAAGTAATTCGAGGTTTGTGTCTCGGATTTCTTAATTTTTAAATAAAATTTCAATGTATGCGTATCACGCTTCCCTTTTGTCCCCATATCGATGTGCAGCAGGTTATAAGACCAAAATTAATACACAAAAATGTATAGGATATTAGCTGAGCCAAAAAAAATCCAGAACTTATCCAAGATTTCTAATTGAGCTGAGACACTACCCAAGAAGCAATTTCTTCTTAATATAGTCTTGTAGGATTCCTTAAGTAAGACACTATAGAACCAAAATCTTTTTATTTGTTTATAATGCTCTTGCTTCCATCACTGAGATTACTATAAGTCAAGTGGCGTACTCTTAAGGATCTTAAGAGCTTCTATAGGAATTTCAAAAGAAAATTCTCACTTTAAGTCTTTTAAAAGTGCACTAAAAGACTTGTTTAATACTTGGTTGTATAAGGCAGCTATTTTGCTTCTTGGGTAACCATTACAGCTAAACGTTTTCATGAATAATAATGTTTTTTTTTAAGACTGTGAAGACGCTTGATTTTCTCACTTAATTAACTTTTCAGACTAAAAGGTATTTGAATTTTAAAACGTTTATGTATGGAATTTTTCTTTACTGCTTAGGTTTGTGTCTCGGCTTATCGTTTCCTTCTCGCAACGGTTCATGTATTTTGCCCCAAGTCTTAAAGAATCAATGTTCTTTTTATGTGAAGATATACGACTTTGTGTCAGGATTAGTTAGCTCTTGTTACACTCCTTTCAATAATTCACGAGTACCAGCAAATCTCATTACGTGTAAAACGGCAGAAAGAAGAATTTTCTTGGGATTGAACTTATTCAACTGTAATCTTCAAAATCAGCTTAATTTCTGATGAAACATGTTTGATGTTCCTGGAGCTTAAGAGGAAAACACCTCATAAAAAATTCTCTTTGCATTTTCCCAAACGACTCTGCAGTATGTGGAGAGTCCCGATGGGAGTCCTGATGGGGATATCCTGGGTGTGGGTGACGGTAAAAAAAAACAGAGGCTGTGTCGAAAGTGCAAAACTGTGCGTATATAGCGTCTGTTGCTATTTTTATGGACACCGGGAGCTTTTGCAGATTTTCTGGGACATTTCACCTGTTTGAGGGGCTTTGAAGCCTCATGCAAAATGTATAGTAGGGATCGTTTCCACTAGGGATTTCCACCCAATATCGGAGCCCAGGGAAAATAATCAACTAATCGGAAAATGTGTTTGGTCTTAATTCCAGAGCATTTATCATCGGCTGGGTGACACTCTTGGGCGACTCCATCAGTGGACTGAGGCAGAACGTTTCCATCGTGCTGCCCTCGAAGCTCAACCAGACCATGTGGCTGCTCACTTATCGTATGGCACAATGTTGGCTCGCAATGTAAGGGGGAAAAAAAGCTCCTCTCAAATTATGTGTTATTATTTGATTCAGTGCCAGAAACACCTCATAAATTCCACATGCTTCTCACAAAAGTCTGGCAGTCATTCAAGCCAAAAGCAAGAGAAATGTGGAAGGAATCGTGAGTTTTCCTTTTATTGCTAATTTTCTTTTCTCTTCCTCTCTCCCTCTCTCTTTTTATAACGTCGTCCTACCCATATTCAGACAAGTAGAGCTTCTGAGGCAGAACAGTGGTTCAAAAGAGCACTCAAACTTGCACCAACAGATTCTAGTGTCTATCATCATTATGGTGAGTATCTCAAAATCAATGCCAAATATCTCAATTATCTCGGGCTTCAGCATAGAAATCTCCCTATATCCTTCTTTGAGCGATTAGTTTACCAAGAAAGTTTAATTTGAAGAGACGAAACTACAAAGCATATCCCCATAGCCAAACGATCCGCAAGGTTGGACTTCAGCGGAAAATTCCATGGAGATTCCAATCCAAAACCAGTGATAAGTCTGATGAGGTTCTTATTTTTTACAAATTGGTAAAAAAGCGTAAAATAAGGACATAAATGGACTCTAAACAGACCCTACAGACATGCTAAAGTACTCATCAAAATCGGTTAATAATAATCAAGATATTTGAGGTTATGTATTGCTGCGATTTCATGTGCAATTTTCAGTAGGAAAGCGATTCTTCGCTTTAAGGTTATAATTCTTGCGAGTAACACTTACACAATTACAAGTATAAGAGAATGTAATATTACACTCTTGAGTTTTGGAGTTAGTAAGGAGTTTCAGTAGAGTTCGGAGATCTGCCCTGCTTTGTCCCTTTGGGCGATTTCTGAAAAATCGGTTTATCCAGAGGTGATCCTGTGTATCATCCTTGGACCTTATTCCCGGGATACTTATTTTTGGCATCTAAACACCTGTTCCTTATTCCAGGTATCTGAATTGTTCCTTATTCCCGGAGTCCTTATTCCCGGTATCTAAAGCGTTCCTTATTAGTGAAATCCTTATTCCCAGCATATAAACCCCTCGGGTTCCTTATTTCCGGTATCTAAAGTGCTCCTTATTAGCAGGCTCCTTATTCCCGGCATCTAAATCCTTCGGGTCCCTTATCCCTGATATCTAAAGCGTTCCTTATTCCCGAATTCTTTATTACTGGTATCTAAAGTGTTCCTTATTAGCGGGATCCTTATTCCCAGCACCTAAACCCGTCGGGTTTGTTATTCCCGGTATCTAAAGCGTTCCTTATTCCCAGAATCCTTATTCTCGGTATCTAAAGTGTTCCTTACTCCCAGGATCCTTATTTCTGGAATCCTTATTCCCGGGTTCCTTATTGCTAGTATCTCAATCGTTCCTTGTTCCCGGTTTCCTTATTCCCGATATCTAAAGTGGCACAGCCTAGAAACTAGTAATTAGTTTTTTCAGCTTAAATATTGGTTTCGCGAAGATAAATATTTTAAAGCCGTAACATTTTAAAGTATCTTTCGTTTGCATTCCAAATCATCAAATTCAGTCAGAGATTTTCAGTTAAAATGAAAATTTGTAAGTTGTGATATTATTTGAACGAGAAAATAAAGAAGTTATGGGAAAGTAGGGCAGCTTTGGAATGGGACATATTTTCTCTAACTTTTTTAATTGGAATTAAACCTTATCATGATGTATTTTAACTTCACAAAATGACTTATGGAGCTAAATACTGTCATCGTAAGGATCAGTTTCAATTAAAAATAAGGGAAAAACATACAATTTCAAAGCTGCCCCAATTCAAAAATGTCTCACTTTCCCCTCTGTATCATTTTAATTTTTTACTGATCGAACACTTACCAAAATCTGATTTTCTTCTGATTGTATTGAATTATTTGTTGATCAATTTTATTTTTTTTTTTTCCTTACTAAATTTGCTAATCTTCTAACTAATATGTACAGCCCCACTATTGTACTAATATTTGTACAGGGACATGAATCAGAAATATATTATTATTATTATTATTATTAAAAATGTTTTTCTCCGTTTTTGAACTGCTAAAATTAAAAAAGTCTCAAAGGATGGTTGGCATAGGGGTAACTGGGGCAGTAGTAAACATGGGGAAATTATATGAATTTATAGATACTTGTCCTCGTAGATACAAGAATCCATGTCCACGAAGAAGTGGCCGAAATGAGTCCAAATAGCGTTAAAAAAAACATCAGCGTCTACAACTACCCCAGTGTTTACTACTGTCCCAGGTTACTCTAAGCTTTTAATTAATTTTTAGAAAAACATCTTGTGAATCGTATACACCAAATGACATTCCAATATTGCTGTCATCTATCGATTAGCACCAAATAAACATGATACCTTGTAAGAATTTGCTGAAGGGGTGAGGTCAATAATATTTTGCAAATTGCAAAATGGAATCAACGACTTTCTTTTAAGCAGCCAAAGTACTTATACGGACAAAAAGGCTTACTTTACCGTACTTTAAGACAAGTCCATGGAATTCGTGCAAAATTCCCCTGGAATGCTAATGGAATTTTGCGCACCATTTGGCTATGGGGCTTATGGGATTAAAGGGAGAAGATCTGTTTATTAAAATCCTCATATATATGCCCTATCAAAGTCATAGCAACGTCCTCCACTTTCACAAGTTGCATGCCACATCCCATCTCGGCTTTCTATGCTACTTTCCATGCAAATGAGTTACACAAAGTGAGAATTTTCTTTTGCATCAATATCATTCTCTTGCCTTGCAGCTGAATTCCTCAATGCGATGTCGCGTCATGAGGAAGCCTGCGAGATGAGAATACGAGCAGCTGAATTATCACCCAATGACTACACCCTGGTAGTGACGGCGGCAACAGCCCTTCGTCTCCTTGATCGAAAGGTTGAAGCCGAAAAGTGGTATCGACAGGTGAGTTTTGAAACAATTCCATTTCAAAATCATCATCCTTTCACTTGACTTTGATTTTGGATTTACTGTTGGACTAAAATGAATGGAAGTTGAGATGAATTGCTCATGACTGGCTCTGACATTACTACTTTACCCGACTGACTGAAATGAAGCTTGATATATCACAAAATGGAAACACTCAAATTCATTCAGGAGAACTTGTTAGCTAATTACTTTGTCTTTTTTTATTTTGCGAAAACTGGAAAACACTGTTTTGGAAGCTTGCCAAATTACCTAAAAGTGAATAGTAATCAGCCAATTTTTTCTGAATTGCTTCACCAATTTGTAAGCAAATCAAATAGTAATAGGCGAGATTCTCTTATTGCCGTATTAGTTCTTAATTAAAAGCTTTTCCCACTCGAAAATAATACCCGAATTGCAAAAACTTTCCAAAACAGATCGATAGCGCTATAGAACCCATGAATATAGGGTAAGATGGGGTAATTTGGAATCATGTCTAATTTGGAACTTTGAAATTTTCTAACAATTTCAGCTGGCAAAAGGAAAAAAAAAAATAACCAAGAAGTTCTCTTGAACGCAAAGTCTTCTTCGTGGTTTTCTTTTTCTCTTTGACCATCTCAAACTGTTAGAAAATCTCAAAATTCCAAAATAGACCTGATTCCGAATTACTCCATCTCACCCTATGCGTTTTTATATTAAATTATTTATGACAAATATTTATTGGTATTTATATAAAAAAAATATTTCTTTTCAATGCACATGACAAAACATTAATTTTCGCATTAAATCAATTCATTTAAAATCTTTAAACTTTAGGGTAAGGGACGGATGTGGAAATTCCCAAAACATTATTTCGGTGATCATCTGATGAGAAAATTCAGCCTTTAATAAAAAAAACTTTTAATACTAAAGGTATCAGTGCGAAGGTTATACAGGGCACTAAAAGTTCCGGGATTAAGAGATTCGAAGATTGGTTTCGAAAGCCAGAGAAAAAAACACTAATGGCTCCGTTCAGGAATAACTTTTCGAAGTGACAAAGCCAATCGAAAGCCAAGCCAAACCTATTTGAAAATCTATCGGAAGCCTAAAGTGCAAGTTCACGTACTCGCCGCTTTAGCGGTGATTATTCGGACATTTCGAATTTCGGATTCTTTACACTAACTGTTGAAAATGTCAACGACAATGTGTAAACGTTTGCAGCAAAAGGTGAATTTTTGTATAGTTTTGTGGAATTTCAGGATGACAGAAAGTTTGAATTGCAATTTAATTAAAATAAATATTCTATTCATGAACTTGCTCATTTTTGTGTAACTAGTTGGTTTAAACCGTTAATTTCGAACCTTTAACTCCGAATTCCGAACCATAAATAGATAATTAATTTTATTTAAATTTCTTATTTGATGTTACAAGTGTATGACTTCTGTCAAAAGTTTTGAGGAAGGTTTTCAGGCTTTGCACACAGTCTGGCTTCGAACACACTCTGGCTTCGAACACTTTGTATTTTTTCATATTCCTTTAATGAATCTAACTTAATAAATTAAGGAAATGAATGACATATTCATAAAAGGAATAGGGAAAATATGATGTGTACGAAGCCAGAGTCCTCTCATTCAGTAATAATCTTCCCGATTTGAGAGCTGTTATATACTTTACAAAACGTCCTTTAGATCTCTTACAAAAACTTGTAACGTTATGAGCCTCGGTGTATTTATTTTTCCCGCATTAAATTTAAATTGACAGAGGATGACACTCGACTCGAAAAACTTCGAGGACACATAAACCCGAGTGAGTTCGACAACCTAACAAAAATTAGAAGAATAAGAAGAAGAAGAACTTCGAAATTCGAACAGAAAACATTACAGCCACCTCGCAAGAAAAATGGGAAATATACCTCTCGTTCAGTATAACCTTCCCGATTTGAGAGCTCTTTCCGGTTGATTTTTTTTGCATCGATTCGAAAATACATCGGACAGAACGTACCTAAAAAGCCGTTGGAAGTTCGAACGTTTAAAGTTTCATCCGGGTCCAGAAAGTCGAACTGGAAGATCGAACTGTCATCCTGAAATAGTACAAAAACTTACTTTTAGCAGAAAAAGTTTAGGTACAAACATGTTGACATTATCGACGATTGAAGTGTCCAGAATACGAAAATTCGAAATAACAGAACAGTCAGCGCTAAAGCGGCGAATACGTGAACCTGCACTTTAAGGTTCCGATAGATTTTCGAATAGGCTTGCGACTTGGCTTTCGTGTGGCTTTATATCTTCGAAAGGTTATTACTGAACAGAGCCAGTGAGTGCGAAGCCTGAAAGCCTTCCCCTACTTCGTATGCAACAGTTGAATTTTTTATCTTCAACTATTTAGTTTTTCCTCAAAGAAAATGAAAAGAAGATAATTTTTAAAGCGGTTCTCCGTAAAATAAACTTGTGGCAAAATTCATAACCCTGATACTTTGAATGAGGTTTTTTTACAGCCATTGCGCTAAAGTACTTCATCTCATTACCCCTATCTTAATATTTATTTTCAATTATGCTTTAATTGAAAATATAATATCGCAAGCTACTTAAGAGACTGTGGAAAAGTAGTAGTAAAGCCGCATGACGACTTCAAGATGATGCATTGTGAAACTGAACAACTGCATTTGTGCAATCTTGTGCTTAAATCATCCGTGGCTCCTCTTTAAATCATGAGCACAAAATTGGTACGGAAACTGCAGAGAAATGTTTCATATTGCAGGCTGTGGCTCTTAGACCCGATGACGCACGTTCCCATACAAATTTGGGTGCGATTCTCCATCTCCTGGGGCGTCCTCAGCAGGCAACTGCCAGCTACAGAGAAGCTTTGCGTCTTCAACCAGGAGATCCCACAACTTTGGGCAACTTGGCGAAGTTGGGTGTTGTTGAGGTAGCGTGAAATTTCACCCCACGGAAAGCGTCATTTTTCTTCCATGGAAAACACATCCCCCTTCCTTACCCCTAATACAAACTTCCCCTTCTGAGTACCTTCCGTTTTTCCTCAAAATTCCGAGACTGTGCAGATATTATTCCACAAAAGTCTTTCAACTATCCCTCAAAAAGAGTCTCCCAAACATTTTGGGTTCGTGTTCTTCCTGAATAATTATTAAATTGTAAATAAGTCGAGACAAGACGGTATGCTATAAAAGGAAATGATATCAAAAAAAAAAATGAAATTGACCACATTGAACAATAATTCAATATTACAACAATCACGTGTAAAAAAGATATTAATTTATTCAAATGAAGTGTAAAAAAAAAGAAATCTTCCAAAACAATGAAGAAAAATTCAACAAAGATTATTATTCAATCAGAAAAGAAATTGTGTAAAAAGAGGTGAAATGTATAGAGAATCATTTACTCTTGCAAATAAGACATATATTTGTGTATTTTTATATCATTAGTGAGCAACAGAAAACACTATATATTAGTGAACAAATTATATAGGAATGATAGAGAGATTCAGATTAAAGTGAATTTAAAAAGAAAAGATCAATTTATAGGTTAAATACAATATTTTGGGAATAACTACAGAAGAGCATAACCCGAAAACGTTTTGTAAAAACCAACTTAAAGAATAGGTAATTTTTACGCCATTGAAATTAACAAGAGGAAAAATTACCCTGTACTTTTTTTGTTAGGAAGTTATATTATAGTCACTGAATAAGCCCCGCCCATAAATAAAAATACCACGCCCATTTCAATTTATGGATACCTGTAAATAATTTTATTGTTCATCTGCAAAATTACAAGAACTACCATCAATGCAATCGTAGGTGTTCTTGGAGAAATTGTATTTCCAACTATAAAATAGGCCACGCCCACTAAAAAAAAACATAGAGAGTGAGAATAGTGCAATTTTTCCTAGGTTTTTCTCAAAAAGTTTTGCAATATTCACTACTTTAAACAAACTTACGGGATAAGAAATTAAAATCAAGAGTCTTTATGAAGCAAAAATATGCACCAATTGGGCGTGACTTCCAAGAGGGTGTGTCAGAGCCACTTCAATAATCTTCAGCTAGCTTTACTTCTGGATCTCGTACAGAATATAGAACTTCTCCGTTAAAAACCCTCATTCGAAATAGTCAATGTGAACATAAACACTTTTTCTTAAGAGTGTTACCACTTTAAGCCCCTCCCATTCGATACTACATCCAACAAAATTCAAATAAGAGGGCAGCATGAAGTAAATAATATATAAGGTTTCCTTAAGGTCCTAATTCAAAATTATACAAAGTCTTCAAGACATTTCGCAGTGCTTTGCTGGATTTATGAATTCATGTTATCTTCCCTGTGGTCGTAAGTTCAATGATAATGGTTACGAAAAATTAGTAGGGACCATCCTGCCCCAAAATCGTACCAATATAAAAAGGATTAAGCCTATATGTTTTTATTTAAAATAAGTTAAAAAAAAATAATAGAAAATTTATAATACTTTAAGTGTTTCTCTAAAAGACACACTAAAGACGTGGCTGAAATCCTTATTTTTAGGAATTTTAAGCCCCGCCCACAGCAAGATCTTTTATTGCATTGCGAGATATTCTATAAAGAGAAACGTAATTGTAAAAATTTAACTAATACTTTAAGTTGCACTGTGAAATTCATACAAAGTGCATAACTAAGTGCTTTAGCGTTACGGCTCTTTAAGCTCCATCCACAGCTGAATTTTTATTTATGTCTGTTTCTGTTTCTGATTGTTATTTATCATAGATAAAAGAAAAAAATAAACAACAGATGTTTTTGGGTTTCTCTTGGAAGTTTTACAAGGGGCGTGGCTTAATTCCTTGGGCCTGCGGATCTTTAAACTCCACCCACAGCTTAATTTTTAAGCATGTCTTCTCCTATTTGCGTCATATTCTAGTATTAAACAATGGCAATTAATTCCTATTTGTCAAAATTTCCAGAAAGAGGCGTGGCGTAAATTTATTTATGGGCGGAACCTATTCAGAATCTACTATATCACCTCCTTGCAAAATTAGTGTACTTTTTTAATAAAAAATTATGCTTTTCTGTGGTAGTTCTATATTTTCCTCTGTAAAATTATAAAAAAATATTACATAGGAATTTAAAAGGTACATAAAGTTTATTGAGTTGTGTAAATATACTTGAATTGCAGAGAAATTGAATAAAAAAAAGAAAAAAATATTTAGTAGATAGGATACTAATAACAAGAAAAGCTCTATTAAGAGATATTCTTAAAGAAAACAGAACACAGATTACACAGAGACACAAATCAACATTCTTCCTTAAGAATTATTAAAGAGGAGAAAACTATAGAGAGGTGGATTGAAGACTAAAAGAATCAATTTTAAAGATCGAGATAAAGAGATGTATTATAAAAAAAAATAAAACTATGAGACAAAGGATTAAAATTCTTGTTTTAATTGAGACAATAAATTAGAAAATTACTTGGAATCAAGGGGAGGATAATAAGGTAAGACGAGATGTACATCACGCCTAATTGGAAGTCCTGATGATTTCTTGGGAAATAATAAGCTTATCTCTATTTTTAAATAAATATTAAAAGCATTTGCATTCAAAAAGTACTAGAATTGCGGGAATTGTGGAAGGTACATCTAAGTTATGGAAGTTCTGTGAATGGTGTACAGGTTTTCAAAGATAATCCTGGCTTTGTGTGCTATCCTGTTTGGAAGATTCACCGACTTCTTGCAAAGTTTGGATGGAAACTCAACAAATTTTCCCTTATTGAACTTCTTCCATTCATCCCAATGTACTTTTGGTTCACATTACCAAGAGCAAGATGGAGAGAGAGACCAGAGTTGATGATAAAGAGTGAGAGAATCAGAAAAGTGATTAAATCACATTTTAATTATTTCCGGAGTTGAAGGAACTTGCTCATCTTGAGAAACTCCACACACATTCAATTAGGTTTTGGCCTCCTTGTCGATTGCTCGAGGAATTATTAAAGAGTCATCGTGACTTTTTCTCCTCCATCCTCTTCTGCCATCCTTGCTCATTTCGTGTTTGCAAATCCACGCAGGGACAGTGGGAAAATCTCATTCTCTCACTTTACTTAAGGATTTTTAATTAAAACCCTCAGCAGGAAGTGACTCGAGATAGAGAAAGGTCAGGATGAAATTGACGATAGACTTGGGAGGATGGAATTTGATCTACGACAAGGAGGAAATTCTTGAAGAAAATCCACTGAAAATTACAAATTTCTCCACAATGCCAAGACTACCTATGTATATGTATACATTTATTTGTGTACCAGAAAAAAAATAGTTTCAGGTTATTTTTGATGTGTCAAAAAAAAATCAAAGCTTTAATTTCCATTATTTCAAGCTGAAATCAATTCCAATTATTGCTTTAAATGAAATTCAATAAAAAAGAGCAAATGAAATTAATAGATCGTCAGTAAAATTTGCTGTTGATAATTTGTGAGGAAGGGAAGTATGGGGCAGGTTCAACAAAAAGGGAAATATTATTTTCTCGATTTTTTTCCATGCAACCTGGTTTTGTTCAGTAAAAATTAAATTTGGTCGCTTATTTACGTCACTTTAAAACTAGTGAAACGTTCTTGGCAAAACGAAAAAGGAGAAGTTATGAACAATCTAGGCGTTTTCGTTTTGATTTAAAAGAACCTCTGATCATTTTTAAGTGTTTTACTGACTATTTTTTTATCTACTGACCATTCCCTGAGATTATCCTGTAGCCTGCTGAACGAAAACCAACCTTCCAAGTTCCAGATGAGCGTAACCACCGGACTGCCATATTCTTTTCCGATTTTATGAAAGGCGGTAGTGGCGGCAAGCTTAACATAACCTACAAGGCCATGGTTGGCCTAGTGTCCTTGGCCACTATATCACTACTCTGTAAAAGATATTATCGGTCTAACGGTGGCTTTGTATACCCATAACGATTTTCGGCGTAAGTTCACATGTCTTTCAAGGCATGATTGATTAAATTGAATGATTTTTTTTGTTTGACATGGCTGCAGAAGTGATTAGAGTAAGTGTGCCAAATTCCGGCCAGTTCGTAATTCCGTCCACCTTTTTTGTTCCTCGAATATCCATGAATTTTTAGTTTTTACATACTGTAGAGATTATACAATGCAAAAGAATAACTAAAAATGTAGCTTCAGCAAACGAGATGATGTGAAAAAGGCATTGGAAGAATTCCCGAAGGGCAAGGAACTATTAGAATGAAGGTGGCCGAAATAGGGCACCAAAGCTATGTCTACATTTTTATTCATTTTAAAATGTATAAAGAATGATTTTAAAGTAAATAAAGACGATAAACTGTCTACGAGGTTCTAAGGAACACTCCTTAACTAGAAGGAATGAAAAAAATCAATTTCTATTAAAGATATTACATTTCAAACTTGAGACTTTGGGGCTTGCATGCAACTATTCCGAAATTTGGCACATTTACCCTAAGACAAGAGAATTACAAAGTAAACGTACACCAATTGTTACGGACCCCAAAGATGTTTTTTACATGCTCAAAAATGAAATTTTCTGCATTAAACTCTAAAGAGAATGTTGATATAGGTTCGAAGAAAGGGGGTAAGGGAAACTGGGGCAAAAAGTCACAAAACGGATATTTTATTTTTTACAAGCTATCCGAGCACTCCAGATATTTCTAATTAGCGTAGTTTTCTGGAAATTTACCCCTCTACAATTTTGTGAAAGTCATTTTCATCTGTTTTGTAATGAAATACATTTATCAAGCCGTTTTCTAAAAGGTGATTTTATGACCATTATCAAAAATGCTGGGACAAATAGTATCAGGTACGAGGTAAAATTATCAACTTTTGATTCGATTTACTACGGGCTATCGTGAAATATACCTAGATGACATATTTTCGTAGGAAATTTATTCCTCTACTTTCTAGAACAGTTTTCTCTATCTGAATGAGAAAAGCGCTTTTCAAATTATTTTAAAAAGGCATTTTTTGGCAAGAAAATTCTATTCAACCATTCGGAAAAGGCGAAAATGGCGAATTGAGCGAAAGAATTTGACAAAGTCTGCCAAAGAGTTCCCGAGTAAATATCACTTAAGTGCAGAATAAAAACAAATTAAAAAATAATCAAAATAAGAGTAATGTGATATTTTTAAATTAAATACTATCTTTTAGATTCAGTAAAACTCGTCAGAAATTTGCCGGTTGACCTCACCGGAACACGCAACATCTCTCTTCTCTGTAATTTTTTTTACAAACCTTAAAGTTTTCTCATATGCTCAATAAAAATAGAATTCCAACTTTTCATATTTATAGAAATTTGAATAAATGAAAAAACACTTAATTGATTGCAAAGGGTTGACCGATACAAAATAAACAACAAGCGGCGACACAGTAATGACGCTTCTTTTCGCCGTGAGACATCAGAAATTGCTGAGGTTTTTGTTACTTTTTGCCCCATACCTTTTATTACTTTTTACCCCAAGTAGTCATTTTTATTAAAATGATTTCTGGAGAAAAGACTCTTTGAAAAATACTAAAACGAATAGCGACTTCGTGTTCAAAGAATCCAAATCATTAAGGAAATACTTGAATATGAGGGAATATGTTTGAAACTGGGCTCTTTTCTCCTATTTTTAAATAGAATTGAGCTCTATCACGATATATTTTATCTTCGTAAATGACTTATGGAGCTAAATTGTATCATGATAAGATCCAGTTTTATTTAAAAATGGGAGGAAAAAAGCTATATTTTAAAGCTTCCCCAAATCAAAGGTGCAACTCCTCCAAAACCATGTGAAAACTATGTGAAAGCCGCTTCAGGAGCCATTTCCTCAACCACAACTTCCTTTCCTGGGTTAAGAGATTCCTCTACATGAGACATAAGTCTTTTATAAGAGACGTAGGGTAAGTGTGCCAAATTCCGGCCAGCTTGCCATTTCGGCCACCTTTTTTGTTCCTCGAATTTCTATGAATTTTTAGTTTTTACATACTATAAAGATTATAAAATGCAAAAGAATAACAAAAAATGTAGCTTCGACATACGAGATGACGTGAAAAGGGAATTGGAAGAATTCCCTAAGGGCAAGGAACTATGAGAATGAAGGTGGCCGAAATAGGGCACCAAAGCTATGTCTACATTTTTATTCATTTAAAAATGTATTAAGAATGATTTTAGAGTAAATAAAGACGATAAACTGTCTACAAGGTTCTAAGCAACACTCCTTAAGTAGAAGGAATAAAAAAATCAATTTCTATTAAAGATATTACATTTCAAACTTGAGACTTTGGCGCTTGCATGCAACTATGCCAAAATTTGGCACACTTACCCTATTATTTTTTTTTTTTGTAATATTACGCAGTTTATTGGAGTCTCTACATCAATAAAACCCGTAAGGCACTTTTAATTGGACAAATTCTTGCAAGCTTTTCCTGAAAAATTGAACAATTTCAAATACTTTTGGAACTTTTAATAAGCAATAATTACCGTGCCACTGTACAGCGTGATACGAGAGTTATATGTAAATACTTAATGTTGGAACTTAAAAACCTTAAATGTATTCTGATATTTCAAGTATCCATGCTTTTTCCTTTTTTCTAAATTGAAAAACTTGCCCTCCCGTACGAAACTTTGCATTTTGAAAGAAAGTGTTACTTCATCCTGCACATTTTCATTTGGCTATTTTATTTGGTTAAATGGACTCAAATCATTTTTCAGAGTCAAAAAGAAAAGAGACACTAGAAAACGTTTTTCATAACCGATTTTGATAAGTTTGAATTTGCTGGAAAGGCCTTTGAATCCCTGAGAAGTCTACATGGATTCTGAGTGATTATGGTTCGGTAAATACCAACAAGACCTTTACTCTAAATTCAATTATATATCACGATAAACTACGACATTTTTTATTTCGATTTTCCTATTTTACTTCACCACTCTGACTAAATTAAATGAAATTCTGACATGGCCATCAATTACGAATAAATTTTCATTCCTGTCCATTCTTCTATAGAAAAGCTTTGGGAAACATCGTAAATGATGCGTATGATATAGGGCAAGATTGACACGATATTTGACGAATATATTGAAAATTAACCAACCCTTAAGCAATTCAGATGAGGAGCATTGATGTTGAATCGACGACCTCGGAAATCAACCCCACAACTTTCCTCAATCAATCAATTAGCACGTCGAAAGCATGAATTGATCTTAGCTCCGACCTCAGTCACTTTCTCTCCAAAGTGAATAGCTCACCATTTCCTGCTCCAATTCCATTGCCACTGAAGTTCCCACAAAGTGGCTTTTCCCAAAGCTTTGGATGGCAAGAAAAAAAAACCCACAATATTATCGACGGAACTTGAAAAAAAAGTCGAGAAAAAAAAACTTGTGAGTATTGTTGAATCTTTTTGAGTTTCGACTACTGCAAATGATGTCACTGATTGCCACTTTAGCCAACACCCTCCTGACCCTCCTCCCTCCAGAACTCCAGATCCATTCGCAGTGAGTACTATTTAATCATCACAGGACCACCCCCACATCAACCTCCTTGGAGTGTAACCAGAGGTTGGGAATGGGATGTGTGCAATTATGTTGATTGAGGACGTGCACTCGAAGCTTGGGGTTTGTGCGGTGCAGCGCATTCCGACCTCTTCTCCATTCCCTGTCTCATGTCAAAAAACACTCCAAACGGCGCCAACCTCAACAATTGGAGACTTAATTGGCTGACGCCTGCTCCTGACAGCCTTCATGACACGTTCCTCCCCATCTCGAAATGCCGTGGCCTCTCATACACATGTTTATTAAATTATCATTGGACATGAATGAAAGTGGAAAGCGGAAAACAAGGCTTGGTCCATTGAGAGGATCCCAATGGTCATCATCCGTAATTGACAATGCACACCATTTTTCAACTACGCCAAGTCAGAATGGAAGTTTTCATGTGAAAATTTTATTACATTACAAGTTATACACGAAAAAAATACGTATCTGTTACCCATCTACGTTTGTAGGATGGAGGCTTGACTTATGGTAACATCACACATGAATTTGCCAACATCAATAGATTTTTTTGCTCAATTTAAATAAAATACTGTATAGGATTCTAATTAATATTTTATTGAATTTGAAATTTTTGATATATTCAAGCCAAGAGGGCGGACAACTATTTTTTACTAAATTCTCAGTAAAGTACTTCAAATACGGCTGCTGCCGTCTTATCATGAACGGTGTCCCAATTCAGGTAAGACAAATTTAGGTTTATATCTACACACCATATTTGTTTAAATTAATATAAAAAAAATTGCAAAAGCCGTAATCATATTTTCTAGATTAAATTGAATATTATTTTCTTAAAAAGAAGTACTCTTTCGATACAAATCATTCTGGACGACCACAATAAACTAGGCCCTGATGGCTTATAAACCAAGCTTTTCAGTCTTCAATAGAAGCAAATGTACGCCACTCTAGTACGGTCTTCAGATCTAAGGCTTAAACAGTCTTCAGACTGGAGGTTTAACCCAGTTTCCGAAGGTCTCAAAAACCCAAATAGCAACCAATTTCATTGATTTCTTAGAATCGAATAGATCATTTGCTTTTAAAAGTTGAATCCTAAGTTAAATTTTTCCAAAAAATCTTGACTGATGAGAAATTAGAGCAGTTAAGCCATATAACTAAGCCTTAGATCTAAAGCCCCTATTAGCCATATGGCTCAGCTTCTCTAATTTATTTTTTATTGTATTGTATTGCATTGTATGTCTCATTAATCAATTCGAATTGGATTATTATGAGCAAATGATCGATTAGATTCTGAAGAACAAATTTAATTCATTGATATTTTAGATTGAAAAATATTTGGGAACTGGGCTAAACCTCTAGTCTAAAGACCGCTTAAGCTTGGAGTAATAAAACGGAAACAAGTAGGATGGAAAGTGTGTCAGGAAAATTTCATAAAGTCGAAATTCACATCCTCTTTTTAAGTTTTGCATCTGTCTATCCTGCTCTATCGCACTCTTCTTTAGTCTAATCAATTTAGTCTAATTTTAAGTCCGAGAGAGTGGGATAGACTTATGCAAATTTTAAATTCATTAAACTTTACCGTTCTGAAAGGAAGAATAAAAAATAAAACTGGTAAATTTCAAATTCAAAACGAGCACTAGAAATTCAATCAAAAGTCGTTTATGGTCAGTAAAAAATATCAATTTTGGTAAGTAAATAAATCAATTTTGGTGAGGAACCAAATCGATTTTAACCAACAAAAAATTATTTTTTATAATTAGACTAATATTTTTTTGGATTTAAATTAAATTACAATTAATTAATTAATTAATTAATTACTGACAAAATAGATATTTTTCATTCAGTAAAATCATTTTTGTTTTACTGACCAAAAATTTATTTTTAGGCTATAAAATTAATAAAAAATAAACACATTAAACTTCTTACAAATTTCAATAACAATTTTTATTCACCATTCCAACATAGTGACCACAAGTGTTTCTGCCAATAAATGATAATTAAAGAATTATAAAAACTGTTTAATAAGCATCAGTGTTGTAAATCTGAAACATAATATTTTTAATACAAATGAATTAAGAAACAAAACCAATGTACGATATTTTAAAGATAATTTCACTGGCTTTACTGGGTGACTTTTTCACACGAATGCCGTGCATATGAAAACACTTAACATGAAACATATTCTTGACATTTCAGTAAGAGTCAATTTCGTCCATACATGTTTATAAAATCTAAAAAAAAAACCGGCATGTTAAATTTTTGAAGGACAATGTTAATCGAGTCACGAAGGCTTATTTTTCAACCGATTTAGTTGAATTTAAATTCTTTGGAAAGGTCTTGAAATCGGCAATGAATCGATAATGTATCCGTAACCGAATTTTCGTTCTTGAATTTACTTTTCTTTGTCCATTGTTACTCATGCTAAATCGGTCTGAAATGCGCACTTCTTTACAAATTTTCGATTTTAGAATGCTTTTATGATATAAATCAATTTAGCCAAGTGGTAAGCGAGTATGCACCAAAAAGCCATGTCGTGAATTCAAGCACTCTGCAAAGCAGGGGTGCTTTGCCATCACAAAAAAAAGGCGAAGTAATTTGTCACATTTTTCGTAAATCGAAATTTTAGTGTAATGCATGCAAAAAATAATAAATTGTATTTCAAAGAGAAAAAACACTATTATTTAAGTATTCTAAGATAATTCCATAATTTTATTGAATTTTGTTGAAGTGTCCGAAGTTTCCCTCAAACTGTCCGATATTGCTAGTTATCCAAAGTTTGGTACGGCCTCCTAGAAAGGAATATAAACATGGTTCGCACGCAGTAAACTTTCAAACGATGCAAATTTTTGGTTGCAAAGACCTAGTTCGTCATTTCTTAATTATAAAATACATAATTTTTAACCTGACGAGGCAAGATGAGAAATGGTAAGTCAGCTATTTGCAAGAAAATTCGCATCGTTTGGAGGTTTACTATGTGCGAACCATGTCTTCTCCTATCGATTTAGAATGCAGTTTCCCCTTAAAAACAGCCAAAATCGCCTGGCCTGAAAGTAGGGTATGGCCAATTGATGAATATATTCAATCCTATTACTTTCTCTTTAAGCTCTAACAGTAGAGGAGAGCTTGGCAGAATTAGTCAGGGGTAGAATTAGACGCTGGGATGGGAAGTTATATTCTTTCTTTTAAAAAAAATTAACAAACTAGGTGAAAGTGGGGCATCTCTGAATTGGAGCAGGTTTAAAATTGAGCTTTTTTAATCGTTTTTTTTTAATTGGTATTTTTAATTAAACTTTTATGTGTAATAAACTCCATCTCTATTCATTGAAATACTCATCACTCCAATTTTAACGAGCAATGAAAAATTCCATTGCTACCCGATTCTGCCCCGGTTTTCTCTAATTACACAAAAATAGCACTTGTCATATTGTCAATAAGCAAATGCCCATTTTGTAGGACGACGAATCACTTTTGTGCATTAAAATTATTGCAAGTTCAACCCAAGAGAGATTGCAATCAAGTAGTGAAGATTTTATCGGTTCAAAGTGCTTCACCACTGACTTTTTGCCTCACCTCCTGACTTGTAAATCATTCACTTCAATAAACACACGAATAGAAAAGCTCTTTCCTTCTGCTGCGATCAAAGAGGGGTATTTCGTGGTGAAGAATGGCATGAGATGGCAATAATTCTGAATTATTTTCACATTATGTGTTTGTCTATTTCTCATAGTGGTGCTATTACAGGAAGATGAAAGTCCTTTTAGTGCTTTCTCATTTTCTCCTGAAGATGCACATTTTGTGGGTGGAGAAGGATGTAGCACGTTGATTTTTTTTTGTTGCTGCTACTACTCTCCTTGTTGCCTCCATTGGTCTGACCCCCTTTGGGCAGCCACCCACTCCCCAAGGCGCCCTCTTTCAGCTTTTATTGCTAATGGTGGAATTAAAGTTGGGTGTTCGCGTGAGAGGGTGGCCAGAAGGGGAGACAAATGGCGCCAAGCCATTGCATTGATTAATTGGTGGCGTTTTGTTCCAGATGGGCATCAAATTACACACCATTAACATAAATTATAGCCTTGTGCCTTGGTGTACATGCATGGGAATGGTGGAAAATATCACACGGTGGGTGAATTCTTTCTTCCAAGGCGCACCATCATCTTCACTTGGACGCCATCCGTCTTTAATTTCACATCAGTTGGAATTATTTGTAAATTGGCAAGGAAAACAAGAATGGAGCACAAGAATCAACTTTGGGGATTGGGGTGAAAATTCACATTAAATTTAATTTCACTGTTTTATACATACTTCAGCCCCCCCTTTCACTCTCAAGAGTAAATCTCCAACTCTGTGGACGGTAATCCACCCTCTTTTCGCGTGTATGTTGGGATGAAAGTCTAACACATCACATTTGCCATATAAATCACACCAGGGCCAAATCCTATTTAACCTTCGTGCCAGGTTCCTGTTTTTTTTTTTGCCTTTACATCGAAATCATGTTTTACGAATTTTATCCTCATTCTATATAGAAGAGGTTTCCTCTCCTTGACTTTTACCGCGTGAATCTCACTCGAGAGATTCAGATTCATTCTGACGAGAGATTCTATCTAGGAGGGATAAAAATTCGCCGATTTTTTTTTCTCCGGCTTCACATAAATGGAGTGAGAATGATGAAAATGTGCTATTGGGTATCCTACAGTGGCAACAATAATTATAGAGTCACAGTGAAATACTGCATTTGACAAGAAGATCCTTTATCCAGGAAGGAGAACTCATACTTCAAGATCACGTTAAATTTGATCAGTACAGGAAGGTGAGGCATTTTCAGACAGCTAAAGATATCTATTATTTGCAAAAATGTTTCATAGAAAAAAAATATGTAAAATTATTTGTAGATGTTTGTAAATAAATTCCTACAGGGGACTTAAGAAATGCTCGTAAATCGCACAACTCACAAAAAGTTCGTAAAAGTTTGTACTTATCACAAACATTGTTCGAAACGTTGTACATTTTTGTAAATCTGACAAAACTTTACGAACAAATGACAAAGTTTGCAAACATCTACAAACAAATGTTTGTAAAAGAACGAAAAAATAACCGATCAAGTAATCATGCTACGAATTATATTTGTGAAGAATTATAAACTTTTACGAACTTTTTTAAGGGTTATACGATTTACGGATATTTCGTAAGATCCCAATAGGAATTTACAAACATTTACGAACATTGGAATTTCTGGTGCCTCAATAGCTCATAGCTCAGTAAGACCTAGCCATTTCTTCTGACATTGCCTGTTGGGACACGAAATAGGTAATACAAAGCAGTGCAAGCTGCAATTTTTCATGATACACTATGTTATAGAACGAATACGAATATATTGATGATGAACATTTGTTGCACAAAAAAACTAAAAATACACATGCTACGGATAATTGGCATAAGGGGGAGCTGATGCAGCTTCGTACTGAAAATCATGGCTAAGATTTAAGATTTAAGAAAAAGTAAGAGATGACCAACAAATCCCTTATTTATTAGGTTGATAATTCCAACTTACAAGATCCATGAAACTCCTTAGATTTTCCTGTAAAGAAAAATTAAAATTTACTGGAGATTTTTACACATTTATTCGGTTTGTTCAGCTACGTACAAAATTCTTCCACCTATATACGCCTTATTTGCTCCGGAAAAATTAGACCGAATACATCAATTTGCACAACACTATTTAAAAGGAACTTTCATCTACTGTGTCATTTTCTGGAATGCCTTTCCAATGGGTTTATCTTGATTCATGTGGCTTCTATTGAAACTTGATCCTAACTTATTGTATAGGGCCAACCCTTGTTCAAAAGACAGTCTATCCTAAGTATTTCTAAATAAATTAAATTGAATTGAAACAATGTCATTTGATTGAAGATATCTACAGCGAATGTGTACCATCGAGAAACTCCAAAATAAATTGGTTAAATGTTTCAGAGAAAATGTGAATTCGACATAAAGAACCAAAAGACCAAAAACAATTAAGTGCGCCGATCTGTAAGCAGTTCTGGGTGAAGATTGTAAAATTAGCTATTGAGGGCATTAAACGAGCCTCGATTAAATATTTTTATGTGTTTGCCATTGAAATGCCATTGAAATCAAATTGAAGGAAAAAGAACGCCACATAAGTTGACAAAAAAACACACAAAAATTCAAAAATCAATTTGCAAAATTTTGTCTTTGCGATCTGAAAGATAGATTTTTCAGAATTCAAGTACTACAGGCGATAAGAAGTGGAAATTATTCAAATATCCTAAACCCAAAACGCTGTATCTTTTAGCTGATTAAGGATCAAAATCGGTAAAATGGTCAAATATCTCCAGGAAAAAAGACAATGCTCATCATTTAGAAGGAATCTAACTGGGAATTATTGATCATAAGCTGATTAAACTGTGCGAAACTTTTGATTAACTTGGACAATGTATCATCATTAACTTGGACACAGGTCATCATCAAAATGCTGAATTCGCATATCTTACCACCTTGCTGCATTCTCTAGCCTTGACCATTTCCATTGATCAGTTGTTCTGGTAGATTGCACATGGCTTGGCTAAGCAGGACTTTACCAATTTCAAAAAGTGAAAATTGGGTGTATGAAAAATATCTAATTTTATTTTTATGGCATTCATGTAGTGCCAAAGGGATGGCTAAACTGTGCAGCTAGCAAGAACCGACATTTTAAATATATTATTTTTGAATTTTCTTCTGAAATTTTCATGTTTATTTAATTACAGAATGAGGACCAAGAAAAATCTAAGATGATAGAATAATTAACATTAAAGTCCCTTCATTCTATGTTTCTTTAAAGCTTAATGAGATTTTAATAGTGTTTTGGATAAATTAATTAAACACAAATTTGATTTTTAGCTGATCAAAATTGATTTTTTTTATATTGTATTTATGATTCGGACTCAAGGAACGACCTTATAGGATTAACCCCTCTGAGATAAATCTTTAACCGTTAAATATTTAAATAATTCTTTAAAGGCTGATTCATATTTTTCGATAAAGATTTTTAACTTTAAAGTGTAAACTACCGGTCGGATTTTTAAGTTTGAAAGACTGGGAGGGCTCTCTTAAAGTAACTAGCCGCCACATCTTCTAGCACCCAGCCGGATTCCTCCGAGAGACCCAAGTCCACACGTTCTTCTTCTCTGACGTTTTAGACCGGACTGATACTCTCACCTCTTCAAATACAGTGACAAAGACCCAGAAGGCAATAACACCGCACCGGCTTAAAACTGGCCTAACGGATTTGAATAGTAACCTTTATAAAAGCCAGGATTTTTGCAAAACGTATACAATTCATTGGAAGTTGATTTACAAAAGTGTTCAATTTCTTTAAGCTTTTGAAATAAGATGTAAAAATCTTCTCAATAGGGAAGATGAAATGGAAAAGTTAAACTCGATCAAGATATCTTTAATTTTAAAGCTCGTTGAGTGGCCTTTCAAATGTTTTGTTAGAGGGCGCCACCACTGACACCACTGGCACCCCTAAAAGAATTCTCTTGCCAGTGGCCGCCAATATTACTCATTCTTTCTTTGTTCTTCAATCAGTTAAGACGCTCTGTACATTATTTCATAATAGTCATTTATTCTAATAAAAGTTGAAGTTCGCTATCAAATAAGTAATCTCTGTGTTTGGTTTTACTGGATACGGCCACCTACTACAATTATATACTTCGGCGACAACGTGGGATAGAATAATCTTATTCCTCTTCTTTCCCAAAGGTAAAACCACAACAAGTTTACCGATAGAAAAAAATTAGGCAAAGTTGGATCCGACGAAGCATCATCCGCCTGTAACTCAGAATAAGAAATCTTTAAATTTACCACTAAATCTTTAAGTTTTACTTATCTCAGAATTGGGTACCTATTGGGTTCCTCAGGGTTTCAGAGGATTCACTGATACAAAGAACGTTATTCTCTGCAGCACTAGCGCCACTGACGGACAAAAATGGCCCCTTATGGCGCTGTGAACTGTTCTCAATCTGTTCCCAATCTATTCTCAAGCTGTCGTTATTTCAAAATCACAGCTATTGCAATGCCGTAGATCTGCTTTATTATATTCCGAATTATTTTGTTGAATCTTAGAGATTCACATTACAGATTATTTTCTTCATGAAATCTACGGTGATACTATAAATCTCCTAACCACTGTATACCAGTAATATCTTTTTCCTATCAATAAAAGAAAGCTGAAATGTGAATAATTGATTTTTAGTGAATGAAGCTGAATAAAGGAGAATAAAAGTATAGAATTCAGTCTATTGGCAGAGGATTTGTTTAAAACTTTAGATGTGCTCATTAATAAGTAAAAATTTGTAAAATCTACCCACAATTTGTCAGTTTTTCCACCTTTGAGGAATTTTCTTGGGATAGAGAAAAAAAAGGAGGAAGAAATCCCCTGATAGAACAGAAAGGTGCTTGAAGGAAAGTTGTTTCATAACCATTTCTACATATTTTATCACTTCATACCCACACAAGAATATAAATCAGTGTGTGAAAAGATTGAATTATGAAAGAGAGGAGAGAAATTGAAATACTTATTGGATTTATTCAGTGTAATTTTTCCTATAGTCACCTCAGTCTTTTTTTTCCCTAGAATAAGAAAATCATGTGGGAATTTGAAGGGTTTGTTGGAGCTTCATAAAAGTTTTTGGGGGGAAAATCTGGATAGAAAAAAAATCATCGGTGAATATTGCCATGAAATATTAAATGAAGAGATGTTTATCGAAAGAAATTGATGTCCCCTAAATTGGATTTATTTCCGCTATCTAGGGATATTAATCTGAGAATTATTGAGATATTTTCCCATCAACGCACACATTTTATTACCATCTTATTGCATGGAAAAAAATTGTCATCGACTTTTGATCCTAACTTTAGAGGCTTTTTCTCTCTGCCATCTCCCCACTTCCAATTAAACCAAAAGCAATTCACATGATTAAATTGCCATCCAACGATATGAGAATTGAGGAAAATATAGATAGAATGCCGTTTGCGTATAAAAGTTTCACTTATATGGCTCTAGGGAGATGAGTTAGAAAATATTTTCAAGTGTAGAAACGTGTCTGAGTGTTAGATGAAAAACGCAGCAAAAAAAAGGGGTTAGGGTTACTCCAGAATATCCCATTTGCTAGGATTCTGTGTGAAACTATTTTCATGTTTTTGTGGTTGGGAATAAAAGTTAGAATTGCGAGTTCAGAGGAAAAACGAGAGAATCATTGACACTGCAAAACAATTTATTTTTATGGTATCTCTCATTTTTTCCCACAGCTCCACTCTCAATCTTTCTTGACTATCAACACGAGTGCTGTGAAAAGAATGAAGGATTGTGCGAAAGATAAAAACAAACATATAGGGCAAAAATATAATTGCAATTTGTTCATCCCCATCCTCAGAACTCATTCACAACCTTCAGAACATTCATTGTTTTGCGAAAAGAAAAGAATTGTCACAAAGTAGAGAAAGTTGTGAATTGCTTCCCCTTTTTTTGGCTTTAAAAGATGTATAAACAGGGATATTTGAAAAAATCTTCCAAATATCCCCGTGTGTGGTTCCTGTCTGAGATAAAATCCCCCGCTTTCTGTTATAATCCCCCTGAGTGTGTCTCGGCTAAAATAGAAAGTCTTTCTATCTGTTTTCTGGGGATCTCAGTGGTGAAATAGGCAAGAACGTTGAATCTTAGGCGAATAAGATCTCTGACTCGACCCTCACAGGTTGTGAGTTTGAGTCTCGCCCGGTTATACTAAAGTTACTAAATAAATCTAACCCATTCCCAGATATTCTAATATAGCTAATCCAATACCTCACATTTGTTTACAAACTTAGGAGCCCAGGCCTTTTTCCTACTCTGATAAAAATTGCCCGTAAAAGTTTTGTAAAATCTCGTTACCCTACATAGAAAAGTAACGAGATGTTTGGCTACCCCTGTCGCCATAGGGATTTTTGTAAAATCTTTTCATTTTCAACAAGATATCTTGTTGATACCGGATACTGCACATTTTTCACTAATAATATACAAAATCTTGTAAACGTTTTGTCAGTATTCTTTTTTTTTATTCAACAAAAACTGACGATTTTGTAGTCGGAAATGGTCTCTAAAGTCCTATTTAACCATTTTCTATAGAGAGCATACCGGCGTATAATTGCTATATATAACAAAAAGCATGAAAATCGTGATTATTATATCCACCAAATTGATAAATAATTTGACAGAAAATATTCCAAGACCATTTTGAGAGAAAGGGATAAAAATGAAAGAGAAAACGATATATTTTGCAACGACATCTATTGAGAAATTCCCATGAAAACCAGATTTTGTGAAAACTTTTACAAGAATTTTGTTAATTAATTTTGGTGGATTCGGTTTTAACAAGAAATCTTGTTGAAAATGAAAAGATTTTACGAGAATCCCTTTGGCGACAGGGGTAGCCAAACATTTTGTTACTTTTCCATATAAATTGACTTATTTTACAAATTTTTTACGAGATTATTTAAGAGATATTTTTTTCAGAGTAGGTTTCTGAAGAAAAAATGGAAAATGGGCCTAAAATTGCTATTTTGGTGTGTAATAATTGATGTATTTTTACACATTTTTAATGTCTTTTCGAAAAAACAACTATTAAGAGTTATAGAAGGTTTATCAGGGTTAATATTTACCGTGAAAATCTCTTGCTCGAAAAGGGTCATTTTTGTGGATGGAGGAAAATTCACAAACATTACCTCCTCGACACCTCAGGAAAATTGAACTTTGCAGCTTCGTAAAACATTTATAAAAACTTTTGACCACTGACTTCGCGAATTCCTCACTGTTTTGGGTCACACTGTGCACGTCAGACTGGAATACTTGACCCATCTAGAGATTGCATTGAATAAGTTCACAAGTAAATTGGGAAAACACTCGCACTTTCTCAGCGAAATGAAAATCTATCAGATGCCTTTTTATACTTCTGTCAAATCAAACATTGATCCTAAATCGGCTTATGGTAGGCTTAGACGAAAATCTAAGGATTTCCAAGGATTTTGTGAAGTGGAATTACGAACCTAATAAGAGATTTTACGACATTGTGGTATAATTAATTCAGTTTGTGATGCATTCAGTGAAAATTCTTAAATCTTGGATATCATTCAGGCCCCGCCTAGATGCCTAAAAATTGCTATAATCATACGGTAAAAATAACGTGATTGTGACTTTGTTAGTTGGGTATTTGTTTCTATATGCAACTTGTACAAAAATTATTTCTGCTTTTACATTTAGGATTTTGTTAGGAATTTCAGAGATTTTGTGAGGTGGAATTATGAACCTAATAAGTAAAAGAATTCTTTGACATAGTGGCATAATTGAATGGGTTTGTGTCATGGCCAGAACTGAAAAAAACAGTCGAGACAGGAACCAACAAAGAAAAGTCGATAATGTAGAAGCACTTGAGAACAGTAAAGTGCTGAAAAAACTTGTTCAGTTTACACAGATATTTTAAAATTTGTTTTCCCAAAATAATAATAATATTAATAAACTCAAGAACCTTCCCTTAAAAAAACAAGTGCTTTAGAATTAGAATAGTTCTACTGTTCTAAACATATGACCTGGATTTAAGTAAAATAAAATGTAAAATAAAAATAATAATTTTAAAAATGCGCCAAAAGATAGGCGAAATTATACCGGAGTCAGTGAATGACTTATGTGTTGAAATGGAGAATTCGAAATTCGAACCGAAATTCCATCGTTGGGTTTGTTTCTGATATTTTGAAATATGTATCTTGGCTAAAATAGATATTCAATCACATTCTGTATTCTATTCGAACAAACTGCACTTGGAGCATCGAGTACTAACTGATTCCATATATTAGGTTAGCACTTTTTTTTCGAGAACTGCTGACCGGTCAGCAAATTTTTGCTGACCGATTTAGCAAAACTGTGCTGAAAACACTGCTATTTTCAGTTAACTGTGCTCGCTGGAAAGTATGGCTAATAATGAAAGGAAGACAACTACTTATTCTTCATATTAAATCTATTTATGAACTTATGAACTTATAATTTTTGTTTCAAAAAGGAAGTTTGGATAAAAAAAAACCCAAGGGTAGATTGCAGATAGAGCATTATTCTGTGAAATTTTCTGTAGAAGTTAAATTGGTCAATTCTGTGATATCTTTGCTAAGGAATTCCAGAACATTGTCTTCTATGTAGGATACACAATCCTGACATTGCCGCAGCCAATTAGGGGACATAATAATGTTGATAAATTTCAGTTGCATATTTTGCAGAGGCAGACACCCAATTTTCTCAGTGGAAAAGCAATTTGTAAGGGATTTTTTTTTCTTAATACAGCACAAGATTAAGGAATACTTCATCCTTGTGCAAATTGGGAGAAATCAATTTGGATCAGCAATTGTGCTATACGCATTTCCTTTGTATATTGCACAAAGTGCCCATGCTTCGTACAATCCCAGGTTGCTGTACGATAGCCCAATTGCTGATCCAAAACTCATTCTCTTGACCTTTCCTTTAAAATAAAACATCAATTTATTCGGATTAATAACTAGATAATTGGTAATAAAACATTGGAGTGAATATTGTCAAAAGACTTGAGAGAGAAAAAAGGGAGTAATTCTAGTCTTGTAATCTAATAAATCACTTTATAAAGCCCTGCCTTTATTCTTAGCAAAACATATAGCAACATGCACTTGAGGGTGTTTAATAGAATCATCAATCATAAGCTTTAGAAGACACTATTTAGAGAAGAAACTGTTTGTCCTACGAAATGAGATCCTTAGGATGTTTCTCATGTGCTTCTAGTGTATCCCAAAATACATTATGTATGTCCTCTGGATGTGTTGTAACGGTGGCACATACAAAAACCAATTCACACAATTACTATGCATAAGAAGAGAAAATTGAGAAGATTGTTGGGTGACTTTGGGTGACACTTGACAAGAAATGACCCATTCACCAAAAGACATTCTAATATTGCCAAGATAGCTCAGTGATCCATTAAGTGATTTAAATATATTTTTTCATGATATCATTTTCAAATTTATTTTATCAATTTTGTTTTGTTCTGATTTTCATCGGATTTCAAATATAAAGAGCAAACTAATTAAAATCGTAAACAAGGGTATGCAAAATTATTGATGTTTTTGGCATATTTCGGATACTACGTCATTTAATTGAAGAGCAATTGTACTGCAAAATACATTAACAACTCATTTCAACAACAGTTCATATGATGATATTATTATTCGGTTTTTTTTTAACACATTTCACACTTACATAATAATATAATATTCAGCGTGGGAACACAATTTTAACTGGCATGTGTTTAATAATTGAGTGGAAAAGTAATTATTTTTTCGTGAGACCAAAATAATGAATAAAAAGCTTTTCATGTGACAGATTGATATTTGGTTAAAATCGTAATTAAAAATCATAAAATCCGGACTGATAGAAAAAATTATTTACAAAACCATATAAAAACCATACATTCAATGAATAGCATTCAAAAAAATATAAGGCGCGAAAGACCATTTGTTTTTTTTTTTTGTCGATATTAAATTAACCCTTCCAGTCTTGCATACCTGAAATTGCCCCACTCATCCCTATATGACATTTCGCCATTATATAAACAACATTGTTTTTTACTATGTTTAATATCTCGTATTTTGTACGAAAAAAAAACAGTATTTCCAGGAAATTTGGCTTTGCAGCATTAATTTGAAAACAACAGCTGAAGCGTAGAGCTTTATTGTAATAAGAGGCTTACGACGCAGAGTACAGAAGGACCAAAAACAATCACATACGCCGATCTGCAAATTAAACTGGATGAGGATGATACGAAAATATTTAAATAAACTTTCAAAAGCATGATTCGTTTACTACTTCACAATATTCCTAAGAATTAGACAACGTCAAGTAATATCCCGGAGAATGTTGGAAGTAATCATCGATGAAGATCGAGAAGTATAAGCGCACCTATATCACGTCATATGCGTACATAAGAAAAATTGCTCAAAAATTGAAAATCAGTGAAAACAATTTCCTGAAAGAACCTTCCCAATTGATAATCTGAAAGTGATGATATTGTTTAATCCCACACAAAATAACGATCCTCATAAAGTACAAAAAACATAGTTTAGTCGATCACTGAAGAAGGTCCACATCCAGAACTGAAAGCTCTGGGAAAGATTGAAGAAGTGTTTTTCTTTGTGAAGTGACTTCAAATCCACTGGCCATCACCGGAGAGTCCCCTATCTATAAGCGCACCTGGAAATGTTTCCTGGAATAAGCGATGCTATCCTCAGTCAGGCATAGGTAGCAACAACCTCAACACTACCTAGAAAGAAGTTACTGACTCCATCGACCAAGGGAAGGAGTAACAACATTGGCACTTCCCAGAAGATAGCACAGAACCCTCAGCTTCAGTACAGTTGACGATGACAATATCTGCTTTTCAATGTTCAGGGAGAAGAGCTACGTAGGCCTCTACGGTAATCAAGGAAAGAGCAACGGTTCCGTCACTTACCAGAAGGTTGTGCAATATCCGCGATGCAAACCCAAATTCGAAGCATTTCCAAATGCAACAGCTGTCATTTATGCAGTGGATGATCCAATACTGGGTACCAACTCTACCTGCCAAATGGGCTACTCATTCAGTCCAGTCATTTTAGCATGAGTCGCTTTATACTCCCGACTGAGTGCCGTAATGTCTCTTGCTGGCATATGGGTAGCTCGCATGAATTTTAGCCTTTGATGTAAATATGCTCTTTCACTGATTTTTCCTCGCATTTCGATGAGTGTCCTTACGGATCGACTCAGGGGTTATTTACTTTGCAAATATTCTGCGTAATAACAGTAATTATTTAGGCAATGGAACGTCATACTTTCGAAATACGAAAAGATTTCACGTTATAATGAAGTAATTGTTGCAAGTTAATACATGATAAGTTTCACTTTAAACTATTTACATTTTCTACCTATTGGCTAAAAATGGAGTGATAATGCAATTGCTAAAGAAGGTCAGAAACTTACGTCTTACTGACGTAAACATTACCTTCACAAAATTATGTAAGTGCTACAAGAAAGACAATCAAAAGGCTCACATTAACTTTTTGGCCAGTTCTGACCATTCTGACCGTTCTGACATAACTCAAAAATGGTAGATAAGTGATTTCTCTAGGTAGACTGGAACGGTAAACAGAACCTTCGTGAAACAAACAATCTGATTGAGCGAATAGGAGCACGAATATCATGTCCTAGGTCATTAGAAATGGATAAAATCGGTTATCCCATGGGCCAGGGCTTCAATTAATTCAAACAAAAATACGTATTATTGACGTAAGCAAGGATATAAAGCTCAGGGTTACCCAAAGTCATTTAAAAATAACCTTTTCAAGACTAAATTTCGACTTGTCAAAATATAAATTGCACTCTCTACCGTTCCTGTGAATATTATACCGGAAAGTTAATTATTCCCAAAGTTATAGAGGTTTCAAATCTTAAAAATCCTATAAGGTAAAGTACCCTGTAGTCGGCCGGTTTCTCAACTCGGCCAGTGCGACTATTTATTCAATTTACTTAGATTTGTTATAATATGGTCTTACCGATTTAACATTATAAGGTGTATTATATTATATATAACGTAAATCAGTGAAAATTTCATACAAGTTGACTATAAAACGTTAATAAATTGGTTAAATAATTCAACTGGCCGAGTTGAGAAACCGGCCGATTAGAGGGTACTTTACCTTACTCATCATGTAAAATTTCAACTTGAAATTGCTCTCCTGTAAAGTTGGCTATTCGGGACATAATCGTTTTATATTCTGAGCCGTCGATTTGTTTACTTTATTAAAATTTTGCTACTGTGGATATTGTTATAAAATTGTGAAATATATTCTTTAACGACTTTACTACTACAACTATTCTTTAGCGACGTATGTGAATGAACGGTAGGAAATTACGATCCACTGTTTTTAATTTCGGAATAATGGTGCTATTCTAATGAAAAATGAAAAGGCTTTTTAGCATTTTACTGTTCTTAAATTTTTTTATAAAATCAACGTTTCTTTGTATTGGTTCTTGTCACGACTGTTTGCAGGTTTTAGACCAGAGGCGTGCAAGAACCGTTGAAACCGAATAAACGTCAAATGAAACATGTACGTCAATGGTCAAAACGCTACTATAACAAACTTATTTTGACGTTAATTCGTTTTCAACGGTTTTTGCACACCTCTGTTTTAGACGGTCAGAACTGGGGAAAATAGTCTAGACAGTAACCAAAACAAAGAAAAGTCGATAATGCAGAAGCCGCCGACTTACCATAAAGCAATCTCTGAAGGAAAAAAGTGACACGGAATTTGTGTAATGGATTGTGTAGGTCATATCTAAAGTTCTAAAAACTATCATGACACTAACATTTAAAAATTATCTACAAATTGAAAGTTTATAGCCCTCAGGACAGTTGGTACAATAGGACTGAGGGTGACTTCCGAGGCTGATACTCTTCCACAAATTTGTAAACTCTTTAAACCGCTATAGTAAATGGAAATTATGTTGTACAACTGAAATCTTTTCCATTGTGAGAAATATTGAGTTGTTAAATAGTTTTCAACAACATGTACAAATTTTTTTGTTTATTACATTTTCACCCTAACTGAATGAATATAAAAAAAAACGACAACCACATTCTGTATCACTCTTTGGTATGCTCCTCAAACAAAGGATATTTTTCCACAATATGGACAAATTTTTCATTCATCCGCGTCCATTGAATGCAAAGTGGATGAAAAAAAAATTCAAATTTTTCCAAACATTGAACAACAAATAGGGATTTTCGTGTGTGCTTAACGACTATATTTCAATTATATATGGAGAGCAAAAGTATGACAGTATAAAAGTTTTTTTTTATTATTTTTTTTTATTCAATCACAACACCCGATTTCACCACTGAAATTCCATATAGTACTGTTTGATGTGAATTAAAATTAATTAAAGAGATTAGTACAATCGTGCTAATTATTCGCACTCATTCAAAATTCAGCATCATCATACATAAAACACACACGTAAATTTATATTTATCGCGCTATAAAATGTTGAAAGTTAGAGAAAATTCCATTCATATCACAAATAATCATTAAATTTAATAATCTGGCAATTTGGAAATATTACCAAATTATCCTCTCCACATATAAATGTCAACCATTTTCGACTATGCACACAATCAGGCAACATTTTGTCAATTCACCCACAAAAACCACCATTCCACGTGCTACAATAATATACGCAATATTCCATGGTTTATGCTACAATATGCCCCTCGCGTTTATAGAGTCATTTTCATTCTCAAAATGGAAAATAGAACATTCACTTTTGTTATCTAACACCAATTACAATAATTGTGTATTAAAAGGGGAATGAAATTGCCCACAAAAGCAGCTTCACCAGGCAACTCAACAAAATGTATATATATATAATCACATTGCAATATCAAATTGAACTAAATCTCTGTCACTTTTAGGCATTCATCCGAATCATATATAGGTACTTGATGGACGCAATAATTGAATGGGATTTCATTATTTCCATCAGCATCATTTCAACTTATTCCTCTATAGCACTAAATAACGATAAATATTGTCTCAATTGAACCAATGACAGTCACTGATTTCCCATCCTTCAGCCCTGAGCACAAATTAGTTAGTTACCTTATTTCTTTGAAGTACCCAGGAAGAAATTTGATCAAAGGACAATTTTCACGAGGTACAAAAACAACAGTGATTGAAATAAATTGCTTAATTAATGTCTCCAAAACGATTCAGTTATATTGATTTACTATCCAGTTGACTAAAATTACAATAAAGGACATAACTGTGGTATCACTACGAAGAAGGAGGCAGCGTATAGCAATAATTGTAGGGTGAACGTACGACATTTGGCCACATAATTAAAAGTAAAGTAAAGTGATATAATTTGGAATTAGTGTTACAAGTTGGACATGGCTTTTTTCTTGATAAATACAGTACAAAATATGTTTTTAAGCACAAGTAACCAAATTATAAAACTAAAGCATTAAAAATATACAAATAAAAATGAAGTACTAAATTTATCAAGACAAAAAGCCCTGTCCAAATTGTACCATTGTCCAACTTGTACCACTTGTCCAACTTGTACCACTTTACCCTATTTATTGATATTTATTGTCGATCTGCAATCTACTTGTGTCTACCGCCGGCTTACCATTACCTGCCTCTTCAAGAAAACGGCAGAAGACGTTGTTCATTGGAGTTTTACCAGTTAAGGTTAAAGCTGATTTCATCAAGAATTATTTAAAAAATTCTTGAAAGAAAAATTTCTATTTTTAAAAGGAATTTTTGAAGAAAAATGCCTCCACATTGGATTTATTTGCCATCAAAAATTCTTGACAGATTGCTATCATTCCCAAGTCTTGCTCTCGTAATTTTTTTCATGAAAATTTGTTGTTTTTCTGCTGAAAAATTCGAGAAATTTGTTTGTGGAAGTTCCTTGGGATAGTATTTAGTGAATTTATGTGGAAGATTTTCCAAAAATTCACTAAATACTATCCCAAGCAACTTCATCAAACGCCTTTCTCACTTTTTCCAGCAGAAAACAACAAATTTTCATGAAAAACAATCTTGAATCGTGATGATTTCCTTCAAGAGTTCTGTCAAAAGTGAATTTGATATATTTGGTTCCAATGTGTAGCAAGTAATTTCTTTCAAAAATTTTTGATGTAAATTGCCTTGAATTCGATATGATTTTTGAAAAAAAATATTGCATACACATTAGACAAATCGATCGCTCAGAATAAGAAACGAATAACTCGGAGAAGGCGAATTTTACAGTAGTTGAAATTTTACATGACGAGTATAGGATCTTTTAGATTTAAAAACTCTTATAACTTTGAAAATAATTATCTTTCAAGTATGATATTCACAGGAAAGGTAGAAGGTATAAAGAAGTATCCAAAAAGCAAATAAAATGAATTTTCTCAAAAATCGAGTTGTTCGACTTATATTCTGAGTCGTTGAAATTTTCTTCAAAAACTCATCTTTTTGTCAAAAATTTATATAAAAAAAATTTTGATACACACTTCTTGAAGCACATTTATGACAGACATTTCTCATAATGTGTAGACACTTTTATTGACAACCATTTGAAACCCTTTGATATTTATTTCCGATCTGCAACTTACTTGTAACTACCGCCGACTTACCAATAACTCCTCCTTTAAGAAAGAGGCACAAGACAGTGGCAACTATTTGGAATCCCTTAAAATTAAAATCTTTCTCGTCACACGGAACATGAGGAAACGCTTGTGAAGCCCTTAAAAATCTTAAAGATTTCTTGAAAAGTTTAAGGATCTCGTAAGAACCCTAAAAAGTCTTAGGAATACAAGGAAAACACACAAGAAATTTCCTTAAAATTTAAAGTTAGCTTCTACATTGTATGTTAGTTTTCTAGTAAAGAAAGAAAATTCAAAATTTCACGAAAACTTCATGAAATTTTCATGAAAGCTTGAGAAAATGTTAGATACCTGTTTTTCAAACTTCCAAATAATATTAATAATATTTTATTGCACTAAAGCATTCACAATTAACACAAAATTCATGTAGCAATAAGGCCCATATCATGCGTCAGTCGCTGACTTAACGTATAAGGGAAGGTTTTGCAGTTTTGAAATGTTGCAGCTGAGTAATAGTTGATTTTTTTCAAGTTACTAAATGAATCTAAACCATGTCTATACACTGAGAGAAATCCGAAAAAGTTAAAATAACATTCCGGAAATGTTTATTTTACCCTGCAGTAGTGATCCGAAATCGGTGTAAATATTACCATTTTTAGGTGTATTAGGGGTTAAAGTTACCCTTTTCATGTTAATTTTACCCTCAAAAAGATGTAAAATTAACATTAAAAAATGTTGATATATTTTTACACTTTAAAAGTGTTAAATTTATAAAGAAAAAATGTTAATTGCACCCCCGTTTTTCTCTCAGTTGTATATTCTAATAGATAATCCAATACCTCACATTTTCTGACAAACACTGGAGCCTAGGCCTTCTATCCTAGGTTCAAGAAGCAAAATTAGAAAACGGAAAATAGAAACGGTTAATGCAAGTAGATGAAAAATCATCCAAATACTGATGTGCAAATTTTTTATCTGGGTGTAGTGTTTACGGTTAAAATGAGGCGTACATAGGTGGAAAAATTTTGTACGTAGCTGAGCAAACCGGGGCAGCTTTGCAAAAATTACCACTAAATTTTCACTTTCCTCTAGAGGAAAATCCAAGAATTTTCAGGGATTTTGTGGGATGGAATTAGGAACCTAATAAGGGATTTATTGAGATAATGGTAGGATAAATTCGGCTTCTGTGACATTCAGTGAAAAATCTCAAATCTTAAACATCATTTACCATTTGAAGCTGCACAAGATCCGTCTAAATGCCTAAATAATAGTAAAAATAACGTTATTGTGACTTTGTTTTGCTAGTTGGGTATTTGTTTCTGAATACAAATTGTACTAAAATTTATTCTGCTTTTACATTTAGTGAGTTTTTTAAACTAAGCGGAAAATATGGCGGAAATCACTTCTGGACTTTGAGGATTTCAAGGCCTTTCCAACAGTATCAAATTTATTAATATCGGTTATGTTAAATCGCACGAAATCAAAAAAAAAACTTCTTTTGAAAGGTTTATTAGTCACCCTGTCACCTTAATTTGCCATGCACCAGAAAGTTTATTCTTGATTGAAACACCTACCCTCGGGCAGTAGGGTAAGAATGCCTTATACACCTGAATCACTGTGGCAGAATAGTGTACACAAAATGTCCTTTATAGTAAAATTTTCATCATAATATACATCCGCATTCGCATGTGTTGTTTTGTAAGATGAATAATTGATGTCAGTGTTGCAGAAGTCGTATCTCTTGGTAGAGAATCTTCCTTCCACTTTGTGGAATGGATGTTTGTGCATTTGTGCATGAATTGACGGTATTTGCTTGGGTTTGAGTTCAGATGAAGGTAGATAATGTGTCTTAAACAATAACCTCGTCTTTGTACCAAAATTTACCTGATGAATTGCAATTATATTGTCATTGTCGCATTGTTACCATTCATACTCACTTATTCAAAAACCACGAGAAGTCCTCCGATGAAAGTTTTGAAATTAAATGAATTTTATTGTTACATTTGTTTCAGAAAACGAGCTAACATTCGAGAACTTGCTTCCTAAGTGTTGTTTGACTCCTGGCATCACACTTGCTCATTAAAATTTTAATGAAATTCATATTAAACATCGCTAATGAGCACTCAAATGTGACATTTGTGTCTCTAAATAATTTAATGCATTTAGAGTTTGATATATTTATCGATAAAAATGTTTTATATTGGTACAACTGTTGTCTTAGTGAGTCCACCGCCATCTTACCACTGCCGACAGACCTCTTTTTGAAAAATTATTGTGCTTTCGGAAAGCACCCGAATTTTATAGTTTAAGTTTTGAGAATCAAACACAATTTTCCAGAGCTTTTAATCTCTATCATAGAAGTTCTTAATTTGTCTTTTCCTTTGAATTAAATGAAAATTTCAGGAAAAATTGTTGAAATATTCACTTACATGCCTAAGAGGTTAAAATAAATAAATTATTTTAACAACGTCTCACACTTTCCGAAGTGCTCGACCTCGTGACTTAGATGCTATGACTTATTGCCATAACTTTGATATAGAAATCTTCAAATTTTTAACATTTAGAATAAATTTTTTTCTCCGCTAGAGGTCTCTATATTGCGCAGAATACATAAATACTGAAATTCAATTCAGACAATAAAATAGGAAATTTGTCAATTATAGTTTCTGAATATAAAGCTTTAGTTCCACTTATGCAATCTATAGGTCACAATCATTTATTTAAAAGAAAGTGATCCTATTACGTTGTTAAAACAGAATTTCACTATTGTCATATTCGGTGCAAAATAGAGACCTCTTGCGGCCAAAACAATATGTATTCGACGTAAGGTAATTATTTGAACATTTCTACATCAAAATTATTTGAACAAATTGGAATAAAAAAAATTTAAAAGAAAAAATAATGGTTTTCGCAGGGGTGGTCCTATTATCTTGGCCACCACTGTATATATATATATATATATATCTACATGACTGGTATATACAACCTAAGAAAGAGCTCTTCCATCGTTTTGAAAAGGTCACCAACGCTAAGACGGCGGTGGACGCTAAAACTGCGCAATTTATCTACCTATGTAAGGGGATCACGAGTGTATCATTAATAATAAATAAAACAAATAAACTATAAATAAATAACCGGTAAACGATTAAGGCTCGTCAAGAATTCCAAGACCTTTCCAAAACACCCAAACATGATACCATTCGGTTGAGAAATATGTTCTGTAGAGCTTTATTAACCTTCACCTTAAAAAACTGGCCCAGGGTCGGCTTATGGGGGTCCCTCGAATGTTCCAAGTCCCTATCTCTAAGTGTTTGGGCTCTAGGAGTGGTAACGGCAGAACAAACAGACAGACGGTGGTATGTGAAAAGTTCAGAGATGAAGAAATCAAAAGTTTAAATATCTCAGGGGCCTCTCGACATTTCATTTTTCCATACGTTTTTGCATAATGGCACTGAAGACTATTGGCAAGTTTTTTCCTAAAGAGAATTGACTTATCAGTTTGATATATTTCGAAATCGTGCATTAAAAGCTATCCAAAAATACATATTTCATAATGTTCGCCAAAATTATACAAGTACTATGAGCAAATTTATTTAAGGCGCGGTGCAATATCTGCAAAATTTTTACAAGAAAAATTGAAAAATGGCTTCACTTTTTATTAGGCTTGATGGGCACCTGAAATACATCTTCCTTTCTCTCTCTTTTTTTGTCTTCTTGACCCACATAACCCCTTAATCGTCACTTTTCTTATTAAATTTTGATGTTTTCCTGACCTAAATTGATACAAAACAAATATTTATAGTCTGTAAAATATACAATTTTATCCAACAAATTACTCAAAATTAATTAAATATTGCTATTAACTATACCAAAACCAAACATAGAATATTATTAATATATTATTAATATTGCTCTTTAGCAAGGATAACTTTCTATTTATTTTTTTAATTAAAACTGGTACTAATTTTATCTTACTCCCATGCGGAGAGGTCCGGAAAAAGCTCACAACTCGACAGTTTCACTATGAACTGAACCAGAACTTCTGGTATCTGGTTTTGTAGTATTAATACTAGAGCAAATATATTCATAAAATAAATTCATATAATTTGAAATGTAAATAATAACTATATCCCGCATTTGGCAAATAAATTGGAATTCTCTCAATTTTCCCTCAATCATAAATCAAATTCATTAAATGTAAAACAATATGCAAACTCCAAATGCATCACTTGCAATGCATATGTATATAATCAACATGATGTGAATTGGAGCTCTTCACCATACAATATTGTATTAAGTTACAAAACAACATTCAGTGTGAGCTGAGTGCAAACAAAATAAATTACATAGAAGCCTACAAATACACCTGAATTTTCCAAACTCTGTATCTAGTATTCGTTAGAACGGTTAGAACAATCCACAACCCTCTCTATCGTTCTGGGTTGTTTAATTTCATCTGGTTGGCACATTTGTATAATTAGCATTAAGCATCATCTCCTCTAACCCTTAGTTGTTTGGAATAGAATTTGTCGCCAGCAGAGTCCAGTAGTTCAAATGTTGATGGAGCATTTATATTAGTAAGGGTTGCGCCATGGATGAGGGGATGATTCTGGGGTATAGGGTCAAATACAGAGTGATAGGAAAATTAGTGAATACTCATTAATTGGAAATTACATGAAACATGAGATAAAATCCTGTGAGAGTTCAAAGGGGCATCTTCAAACTCCACAAAATTGAGCCCTTTTGGCAATATTTCCTATTATATCAAACCCTATCCCCCCCCCATTGATCCACCCATATTACACACCTACGCCTATATCCAAAGCCAAACAAACCAAATCCAGGTGATTCCACAAATGTTCTGCATTAGAACACCCGTAACACACAATTTTAATTATAAATCCATCCACCTGCCCCATCCATGAACATGGCACAAATTTATTATTTAGTTTGGTACTTGTTGCTCACCCATCCAAACCCCCAAACACGGGGGAAAATTTAAGTGTGAATTGTGGTAAATTTCACATAAAAGCTGTTTTTGGCTGAAAACAAAACGAAAATTTTACCTCAATGTTATTTCCATGCGTGAAAATTATTCAATTATTACGTGCTTTGTCCATCAACATTAATTCCAAACACTAAATGATTAAGCATTTTCTGCATTTTCCCACCCATACCCCACGCAGCCCCCATACCAGATGGGGGAGGGATGTAAAGCTTTCGAGACGCCAACGTTTGCTTAATCAACCTGCTTGAGTGACAATTAATTTTCCTATGAAAATTTTACACAAAAGTCTATTTGGAAAATATCAAAATACACCTTCCCAAAGTTCCCACCCTTCCCGCCCCAGCTCCTTGGCTCATTATAAAAAGAAAAACCAAAGACATACAGTGATAAGTTTATTTTAGCTTAGAGGAGCTATGATTGTGCTACAATTTTGATTTTAGGGCAACTGTACCTAATTTCGGCCAGCTTGCAATTTCGGACAGTTTCTTTTCTCCTCAAATTTTCCTCGACAAAAATGTCGTTTCGAATAATGAAATAATGAGAAAAAAATTCTGGAAATACAAGGCACTATTAGAAACAAGGTGACAGAAATATTACCCAAAGCTCTGTCTATATTTTTATAATTTCAAAATGTGTTAAGAATTATTTTAGAAAAAATAAGGACGATACACTATCTACAAAATTCCAAACAACTTTCCTGAAAAAGAAGTAGGGAAAACTGCCCATACTTTGCTCGGTCCCAAGCTTCATAATGACTAAATTTTTCAAATGTTTTTCAGTAAAATGTGACTCATCGCACCCATTTTTTAAAAACAAGAGGAATATCCCCAGCTTTTAAAATTCATTGCTGAGTCACATTTAATCAGAATGATAGGAAAATTTAGTCATTATGAAGCTTGGGATCGTACGAAGCATGGGCACTTTTCCCTACTTCTTTTTAAGGAGAGCTGTTTGGAACCTTGTAAATAGTGTATCGTCTTTATTTCTTCTAAAATAATTCTTAACCAAGTACATCCAACTTGGTAAGTATTCTGTTAAAAAAAATCAATAAATTTTTTTTTTCACATGATATCGTAGATAGTCTGACAACTTTGGTTAAAATACTTTTCCTTTTTGTGATCTAATAAATCACTCATCCATCTACAAATTGTCTCAATTCTCTATAATCCCAAGTAGCAAAATGGAGTAAGTATGGCATTTATACCTATCGTTTCGTCACTGATACGTCATACTTTAAAAAATGTAAATAATCCCTGCGTTTCAGTACAGGCAAAAAAGTAGCGATTGTAATGAAAATTACCATATGGTAAATTTACTAACGTCAGGCATACGTAAGTGCTACGTTAGTCTCACGATACATCCTCAACTAATGTTCCTCATCATTCTTTTTTTCTTCTTTTCGCCAAATGATGACGTGTGAATGGAATTTATTGTACAATAGAAATATCATGTATTTACTAGATCTTTTTTTCAACAAAGCCTTTAACTTGAACAATGAAAATTACATGATAGTTATCGCAAGATTTGGTTTTTATTTTATAACACAAAGAATAAATAATACCATTACCTTTTGTTAATTTTAATGAGAAAAGGAACATAGCTTACGTTTTTCCAACGAAAATTTTTCTACGGAATGTCACTGATGAGCTGACACCCTATTTTTCTAGCATTTCGAGATAAAGTGGTGGAAATAAGTATAATTACACCCACTAATCCTTAAAGAAACTCATCAAAAAAAGAGATGTCGAAAAAAATTCATACGTAGACCATACCATCCTTTCATGCCATATAAAAAATCGACATTTTTATTTTTTATTCTAAGTATTTTTAGAAATATAATAGAATTTTGTTTTTTAGGGTGGAAATAAGTATAATTCCACTCAATAAATTGAGCGCTAGGGTATTTATTTTTGACCAAATTTTGGTTAATATCTTTTATTAGTTTCATTTTTAACTATAATTAATAAATTAAAGTCCATTTTCTAAAGTTTTGTATTAACTTTTAACCGAAATATCGTAGGAAAAATGTTTAACGAACAAAAATAAGGGAAAAATTAAAGTCTTAGTGGGGATGGATCTTAGGAACTAAGAAAAATGACTAGATTCTATCAGATAATTGTCAAATTTGTCAATATATCCACCATACATGCCTCTTAATGTACCCCAAGGGTCAAAAACCTTCAGTTGTTAGAGGCCAAAAGAGCTTTTTGCCTCTAACAGTGTTGCTTTTCAGTGGAAAAAAGAACTTTTCCACCGAAATTTTATTGTAAAACTATGGTTCCTGTTTTGTCTGGTTATGTCCTGATGCTTTTGTCTCAAAATGGCATTCGTTAGTGACCTCGAGTCATCGTCGGATAAAAACTAAAAATTATTGCTAAAAAGGCTTTTAATAGTTTAATCAACATGACATGTTTTACGCTATTTTAAAGCTTCAAAATTATTTTTTGAAACTTTAAAATAGCGTAAATAGTCAAATATTGCAAATTTAATATTTTATAACCAATTCTAAAATATATTATTATTACATAGTAATGAAATTCAAATTCAAAAAGAGGGAATCGAAGAAAAGCAGATACGACAATGGTCGATTCCGAAGACGATATCTAAAATATGATTTCGTCCGAATGTACTACTTGGGTACCCAGTATATGAGAGTTGGAATAGCGATATTTTATTGAACCGCAGCATCACAATAGCTGTGATTGTGAAGAAACGATATCCGAAACCAAGAAGAAGTGAAGGACACAAAGGAAAGGCTGTACAGGGGTTGAAATTTGAACGTGTTGGGAAAGCATTACAAGATCGCGTGCTCTGAAGGAAAAGACGATGGGTGAAATTTTTGATATGGTTTTCTCTCCCCATTTTGATGTTATACTTAACAATTCCACACTATTACTGACTTCCTGCAGTTCAACATTTCTCTCGTACACGCTTCCTCCATCCACCATTGCCCCGTACCAAGTGAAAACGAAAGAAAATCCAAATGAGAGGTGAAATCTTTCACCTCAAACCGCCCAACTTAAGGCACTTTGGCACAACACATATGAAAATCCACTTTAATGAAAGTGTAGCGATAAATTGAAATGAATTAGCTGCCGCCCCTTGCAAACATTCAACAATGAAGAATTAGCAGAACGCTGTTCAACACATTCAATATTCTTCCTTTTTTTTAACACTTTTCCTATTCTGACACGGAAAATTCAATATATGCAGCAAGAACCAGGTTGAACTATATATGGGAGAAAGTTAATGATGAAAGATTTTCAAGGGAGTGGTTTTCTCTGATTACCATCGAAATGATGGCAATTTACGATGAAATTTTATCGTTCTCTTCACGCCACTCACAAAACCACCCAAAATTGGCGGGCTTCTCTATCGACAATTAGTGCCACATTTCACTCCAATTCCTCACTCAATGTTATCCACCCCAGTAAAAGAGGAAATTGCAATTTTCCCAATTTTCTCCACACCTCGTCTTTCCGCTCTATAACACTTTTCAAAAAAAATCATACCTAGAATTTTGCTGTAAATCGATACAACACAAGAAATTTAGGACGATATTGCGCGTTTTTCGTATTCCATGCACTCAATAAATTAATGTAGGGGAGTATGGGGTATTTTAACGTATTATTTTCTAATTAGGCTTTCAGACAGGTTTATAAAGGGGTAGCAATGGCACGGCACTATGGCTTAATAAAATTAAGTAGCGGTTCAACGCTCAAAGCCCATCTAATCGGAAGGATTTTCAATAGAAAAGTCCATTTCGAAATAAAAGTCCTGCTTTAACTAGAAGTTGCCTATCTTTCGGCGCAAAAATCTCTTTTTCGAAAACTCTATGTGGTTATGTTTTTCGAATATTTCGAAGATTGGAACTATTCGAAATTAGAAATGTGTAAACCTGTCTCCATTTTAGCTGAGACACATTTAAGGCGATTACAAAAACGACAAGGGGAAATTTAGCAGTAGAACGAACCACTAAGGGAAACTTTCGTAAACTAACTTGTGCACAGCACGAGTTTGCAAGGTAAGGTAGTTGTGTTATTTGATGGTGAAGGATCATCTACCTAGAGGATGCATCCAATTTCCTAATGTGTGCCTTCCACTTCTGTCAGAGGTGGAGTATATCCACAGAGTATGAGATAGGACGAAAACCATGAGATTCTTAACGAAGAAGACAGTAAAACTCATAGTATTAAGGGTCCTAAGTATGGAAGTACACTATCCGAAATGTATAGGACATCAACTCTTGTAGAGTTTCGGATAAAAAGACCCTCCATTCATTCGTGATGGGTAACCGATATATAGGACGACAGATGTTATAGATGCTTGATAACATCGGTTGCTCGCATGAATTTTATTCTTAAGTTTAAATGACTTTGTTGCCTTTTCTATATCTTTTCGCCTTTAACTAGCATCTTTGAGAATTTTCCACGAGAATTTCGCATTCGTTACAACAATGTTACGAAAAAACTATGAAAAAATACGTAGATTTTCTAGGGAATGGTTTCGTAAATTACACGTTATTGTTACTCTCAAGGGGAACACAGAAACTCCCTTTGTGGTTTAAATCATTCTAGTAGGGAAATTCTGTAACGAAATGACAATGTCATATGACAAAAGCTCATGGTAAATTCGAGAACATAACACTAAAAGCCAGAGAGCATCGAATGATCATTGCAAGGGTCTCTATGATGATCTTAGTAACTGACATGACTCTGATTTTCGATTATTTTTTCCTAATTTCCCATATAAAGATATTTTAAAGTCATATGACATTGTCATACAGTTACAGAATTCCGAATTCCCCTACAAGACTCAAGAGTAAGTCAGAAGGAGTTGGACTAAAAAGAGTTCCTGAAACGGAAAACAGGGAAGTCAGATCCTTCAACAGAACTACGGCGTCTCAACGTATATGGGATTTTAAACCATTTAAGGTACGCTTTAGACAAATTCACATCGGGAAAAATATTTAGTCAGTTAATATTTAGTCAGGAAAAATATTTAGGAAAAGCGGTCCAGCTTTACCGAGTGCATGAACTCACGATAAAGAGCTATCCGTATATTTTCTTTTCGCTTGTTTTATGGGTACATACCGCTTTACTACCGAATAAATTTATAGATAGATTTAAAAAAAAACCATTCAGAAAATAAGAAATTGCTTAAGTAAAGTAGATTTTAAAATATTTTAGCATGAGTAACAAGCGTACGAAAAAAAAATAAAAAAGTAAATCCGAGAAAGGTAAATTATTTACGAGAACATTACCGACTCACTACCGATTAAGTCCGATGCAGTCGGGTTGTAAGTTTCAAGATCTTTCAATAAATCGAAATTTAAGTAAATCTTGTTGAAAAATAGCCCTTCCAGGGTGGTTAAATCTTGATCTTCGAAAATTTCATATTGAAATGGTTTTCATTGTGGGTATAAGCCGACGTTAATTGCAATCTACAATAGGGAAAATCGTAAGTAGTCGGGAAGAGATAATCACTCAGGGAGAGACATCAACTATCTTCAGAGCTTCCGGCTCGGTCTCCAAGCCTTCATCAGTGGTTAAGTCTTGCAATCTTTCTCTGAGACTCGTTTAGGGTTTTGGTCAGGATTACATCAGGGCATAAAAGGGAATGGGGACACTCTTCTTACACTGTATTTTACAAATTTTTGTATTACTTGGCACAATTTTCGGATCTTCTTCTTCGTCTCGGGCCTTGCTACTTGCGGTTTTCCCTATTGTTGATTGAAATGTTTTTCGAACATAGGTGATCAGGGACGAAATATTCGCCTTCACTACCTCTAAAACATATTCGAAAATTAAAGAAATCGTAGGAGCCGTTTTCGAAATAAACCAAAAAACATGGTTTTGGAGAGGAAGAATGGGGTAGGCTAAGAAAAAAGACTGTCCTAGATATAGACTTGTGGGGGGTGTCGTTGAAAAACGGAAGTCGCTATCTTTTACCGTTTAGCCTCTAGCCGTATCACAAGTTCGAAAAAAATGGATTATATAACTGATCGCTCTTTAAGTTTGAGCAGTAATAATTCAAAATGACTAGTAAAAAATCAATTTTCATCAGAAAAGCCCCTTTAGCAAGTATCTTTCAATCAAATTAAACATGAAAATGGTCACAACTTCTGTAATTTTTATTTATTTTTCTTAATTTAAATACTAACTAAATTTAATTTTAAGTAAAATGCGGCCCAATCTCTTGAAGTTTTTTTTTTTTGTTCTACCTCAATAATGCAAGATAGGGGAAACTGGGGCACCACCAAATACGGGGTAGTACCAAACACTCAGGTTTTTTAATCAGATATTCGACTTCAGAGGACAAGACTTATAAAAATTTATAGACGCTATAGGGATGCTTGTTCACTGAAGAAATGATAGGGATAGTCCAAGTAGTTTAGAAATAAAAATTAGTGTTTGGTGCTACCCCGTGTTTGGTGGTGCCCCAGTTTCTCCTATAACGCTAGGAAATTTATCTCTCTCGTGGTAAGTTCTAAGGCGGTATAGTTTACCATTTCCTTACTTAAACTCCTAGTTCAGTAAGAAACCCGGGTTATTTGGTGTCTGAAATTTTGCAGAAACTACGAAAAAATAATGCCATCTCGAAGGTTACCTTATTTTTTTCAATTTAGTTACTTGCACAGACTTTTAGTATTAATGTGCTGATCTGTCGAGAGGAAATTTCCCATTAGGGCAACAACAGTAGCACACAGAGCTTATCCTCAGCATACTGTAGGGTTCTGAGTGTGTCATTTATTGCTACAAGTGTATGGTGTGGTAAGAGGAAGCAATATAAAGTCTCCTTATCTCATACTGTGCACCTCATTAAGGTCCATCCACACGTAGTTCATCAATGAAATCACCGACAAAACTCACCACCGCGTCCTTTTTAACTACCTCCAATGCCCAGTGTATACGTACGTAGAACCTCAACGGCAACCCCTTTATGTTCAAACCCCATCCTGTCTCATATCAACGATTCCTTTCACTCGATGCCCCCCTCTTTATGATTCCGACCATTAAAGCCAAGTGATAGCAACTTCCGACTTTCCACACTTGATTACCATTGTGGGGTATCTCCTATTTGTATTTTTCCCTCTCATTTTCCCTCCTATTGCGTCGTCCTGGCACAACAAAAAAAAAGCTGGGACGATACGCACTTTTGTATATCATAATAGCAACCGGATGTGTACAAAATCTTTCTCTATTCTGCTCCTATTTGTTATGAAGCTCAACACGCATTCTCTATACATTTTGTGGGTTAGCTTGAGTGCTGAGAATGGATGGAATTGTGTGAGCAAAATGACTTTGGCTCTGGATTAAAATAGAAATCATTTCCACAAATATAAATTAGATATAATACTAAGCCCATATTCTGCACTGGTACTCTCCGGTAGGTATATTATTTTGGATTCGTACATCCTCAACAATTCTACCCTCCAACAAATGGAGAAAATCAAATTTGCTTCAGTGTTGTAATTTGTTTCACGTGACGCCATTATCGGTTATTATTTTGTAAATGTCGCCCCTTCAATTTTCCCTCTTTTCCCCCCTATCAAATGATTCCATTTCTTATTCTTTTCCAAGACATTTCCCTCGTTCGTGCCTCATGGTTCTATTCTATTTTCAAACAATTCAAATTTAAAATACAAAAATAACATAACACAATTGGATATTGCATATATATTTACATACATGGAAGAGAAATACATTAAATAAATTAAACGAATTTTCAGTATTAATCTTGCTGTATATCCCAAAATCCGTTGTACAAAGCAAAGAGACAAAGAAATCCTACAAAAAGTCTCGTAATAAAAATTTAATTAACTATAAAAGTGAAATATTAAACGATTATTAGATAAAATTTAAAAGAAGAAACCTTATGGATTGAGGAATAATTAATTTTCTCCAGTAGTCCTTCAATAACCAAATGATCATTTCATTAATTTATTAAGGCTACACCGTAAAGAAAATGTGCAAAAAATACTTCCAACCAATTAAAAGTAAAAGGTATTTTTGTATAAAGAAAAATTTCAAGAAATGCCTCCATATAAAAATAGTAATGTAATAGAAACTTACCCCTATTTGACTATACTTTATAAAGGGTAAAAGTTAAAAAAAAAACAAATCCAATAGAGCGCACCAGGTATCGGTGTAGTTCCTAGAATTGCTAGGCTGCTTTTCGGATCAATAGGTACTCTAAAAAAATGAATTCTTGAAAGTTCCCAAGTAACAAAATTGAGCCAGCATGACGTGATTTTGAAATCCGACCTCGTTTCATTGTATGGTCATAGGGATCATAGTAACTATTACAACGCCCATACGACAAACATTCTGAGTCATATATTCAACGCCTCGACGGCTCGACGTCATTGTGACGTAATTATTACTATAAAATTACTATATTATTAAATTTACTTTACTCCAATTAAAACAGAATAAATTGTAGCAATATATGCAACTGACCCACACCGGAATACGCTGGAGTGCCCTCCATCGCCAGCCACCCGGAGTAGAGCCCCCATTGCCCATTACCCGGAGAGCCACGAATCGAGCTTCCTAATAGCTTCACGGTTAAATGCTGACTGAGGAACCGATTCATATGTTCCTTCGGGATAATTTCTCTGATGTTAGCCGTTATAGCCTTCTTCATAATCACTACCCAATCCGCAAAAAGTTACTCTGACTCAAAAATGGTCAAAAAAATTACTCCTAATTAGAATCTTAAAAATTAGTCATATTCCCGTAGAATTTTGGTTACAGCATTACTCAAGACTGAATTAGTAATATAATAGTTATTTTGCGGTTCTAAAATTTACTCTACCATGCGGTAACAAAAGCGACTCCAAATGATGGTATTTTTCCTTACAAAAAATGACGCGCCAAAAACAATGCATTTGGCGTCCTTCTCTAGCGCATAGGTACGAAATCGACGTACACACTTTGAATGAAAACGTTAAGTGCACTTGAAAACTTTGTATTGCATTACCACTGTAGACAATATTTTCTCAACAATTCTTCACATTTTCCATCGTTTTCTACTACGTTCTATGTAAATTTCTCTAATTTTTCCTTAATTCACTACACATATTTGCGAAGATTTTTTCCGTTCGCCTATTGCTGAATGAGCCATCCGACATGTAGAAAATTTTCCCATTGGATGGCAACAACACAAAAAAATCTTTTAAAATTTTCACTAAATAGGTCTTTTCGACACAAAATTTTAATCACAGGACACTCCAGAGACTGGAGCAAACTCCTAAATCACAAAATTTCATTTTGCAAAAAAAATGTTTGTGTGTTTATCATGAAAAAAATTGCCTAATTTTCACTTAACTTCTGTCGGCAATCGGCACTGTACTTTTTCGAATCACAACACATATCTCTACTGAAGGAGCTTTTCCTCCCAATGTACACTATTATATTGTTGAGAAAACATGCGAAAATATCAATTACTTTGCGAATTCACAGCTCTGAATAGTTCTATTTGCCATTTGACAAGTGAAATTTCCCCTCAGACATAAACAGTGAGGAGAAGAATTTTTATTAGTACACTACAAGTCGGCGTCATATTTTAGTCGTAGGCGGGTAATTTCAGAGTTTTTATGACGCCAAATGACTTCCGTAATTACCGTCATATTATTCCCCACTTTCCGTCATTCGACTCTCTGACGACCGTCACAGGACCCGTTTTTGGAATCCAGAATACATACAGTGAGTGTCAATAGTTTGTTGCCTAATGGATGTTTGAGAAATCAAGTGAAAAAAATGATAGAAAAAAATACTTTTCCAAATTTTTCTTTTTGCAGATGAGTTCCTTGTAATCCGTAGATATTATTTATAGTTTTCAAAAAAAATAATTAATTTTATTTCATATCAAAAATAATTGTTTTCCAAAAGTTGGTCATTTTTGAAAAATCAAAAGTTTGTTGCCTCATTAAAAAAACTAATTCAAAATGGTGAAAACGTGCAACCAACTTTATGTAAACCGGTTACATTTTGAGCTTATGTCATTTGATAGGCAAATGGTGGATTTGTACATTTTTAAGGCTGTCAATGGTAAATATATAGGTGTAAAAGTGATAATAAATAACAAGAAATAATCAGTTTTTTGATAATTCATAATTTAGGTTATAATGGCAAATTACAAAAAGTTGAAAGGTGGGATATTGTCCAGAGATACTGCTGGAAGGAATCGGCGTCGCTTAATTGCCAAATTTTATGGAAATTCATGAAAAGTTATACATAAAATGGTCAAATATTATAGTTATGAGGCACGAGTACATCTGAAAAACGCTACTGGTAGACCCAGGGTTTCGACTTAGAAAGTCGATAACCGCATTCTAGGTATCTCTGATAGTAACCCCATGATGTTTGCTTCAAAAATTCAAAGTCGGCTGGTTACAGAAGGCATACAGGCTTCAAATGCTTCGAAAATCATACTCAAAATGAAAGAAAATATAAGAATAGGTACTTGGCTCGCAAGATTCCATTGGTAAGCAAAACCAAACTGCGTAAGAGGTTGTATTTTTACGTTTTTAGCATGCTCCAAGTGAATTTACAACCTTTTAACCAGATTGGTTTTGTTTACCAATGGAAACCTGCAAACCAAGTAATTATTCTTACCACTTTCATTAAATTGCGGTTGGTTTTGAAGCCTGTATGCCTTCTGTAACCAGCCGACTCTGAATTTTTGAAGCAAACATCATGGGGTTACTGTCAGAGATACCTAGAATGCGGCTATCGACTTTCTGAGTCGAAACCCTGGGTCTACCAGTAGCGTTTTTCAGATGTACTCGTGCCTCATAACTATAATATTTGACCATTTTATGTATAACTTTTCATGAATTTCCATAAAATTTGGCAATTAAGCGACGCCGATTCCTTCCAGCAGTATCTCTGGACAATATCCCACCTTTCAACTTTTTGTAATTTGCCATTATAACCTAAATTATGAATTATCAAAAAACTGATTATTTCTTGTTATTTATTATCACTTTTACACCTATATATTTACCATTGACAGCCTTAAAAATGTACAAATCCACCATTTGCCTATCAAATGACATAAGCTCAAAATGTAACCGGTTTACATAAAGTTGGTTGCACGTTTTCACCATTTTGAATTAGTTTTTTTAATGAGGCAACAAACTTTTGATTTTTCAAAAATGACCAACTTTTGGAAAACAATTATTTTTGATATGAAATAAAATTAATTATTTTTTTTGAAAACTATAAATAATATCTACGGATTACAAGGAACTCATCTGCAAAAAGAAAAATTTGGAAAAGTATTTTTTTCTATCATTTTTTTCACTTGATTTCTCAAACATCCATTAGGCAACAAACTATTGACACTCACTGTACATCCAACGGTAATCTTACTCCAAATTGCTATTTGGGTCATCGCACCCTTATTTCAAAAACTAGGGTAAAGTGTCCTGTTTTCAAAATACATTGAAATATCTATTCAGAAACATAGGAAAACTTTATTCATTATAAAGCTTGGGACCGTGCAAAACATGGACACTTTCCCCTACTTGTGGTCTTTTTTTTTGAAACGTCACACTATTCTACCTATTTTTATCCAATGGTCAACATGAGTCCACTGCATTCTCTATTCCAGTTTCCACATTTTTCCACCAGATGTCGCTACTCAAGCACAAAAATGCCTTAAGGTCTTGAAAAGTACTTAAAAAAGATTTAAGGTAAAGTGCCCTCGAGTCGACCGATTCTTTTATGATGAATTTATATAAAAGTGTCACTGATTCGTATTTATTTATGAAATAATTGACCTATTCATGTTATATCATACGCCAAATATTAGTACAAATATAAATAAATTGAATAAATAACTCTACCGGTCGAATTGAGGAACCGGTCGACTTGAGGGCACTTTGCCTTATTTTAAGCACTTGGACAAAGCTTTTTTTAAAAGCACGGGCGATGTTTTTAATTATAGCATTATACTAGGAACAGCTTATCTTGTGTTATCCGAGTAAAAGTACTCCAATTCAAAGATGCCCCACGTTCCCCTACAGGAAAAGCTATTGCTATGTAAGCATTTAACAAAAAAATAAGTAGTCAAACAAAGAATGTTTCACCTGTTATAATTTTTCCTAAGTACATTTTGCAATCTTCATAGTTGTGAAAATTGTTGAAATCTCTCAGAAATTCCCGTCCCCTTTTGCAATTTTAGTCCTACCTTCGGAGATTCATACGAGATAATTAAAAAAAAAGTCTAGAAAAGCAAATTAACGCTGAAATTTATAAAAAAAAATTCTTTGCAAAGTATAAAAGTTAAGCTTTTGCCTTTAGGGCTACCAGACAGTTTATCAGTGAAAATTTTGTTTCGCTATTCCAATGACTTTATATGAGTGTCAGGTAGGAGAGAAATATAATTTGGTTATCCAAAGTGAGTGTGGCAAAATGAAGAAGGCTCAAAGGTTTTTGTGGATGAATGTAAAAGCGCCATTCTGGCACTTCAGGCGGAAGTTATGCCATGGATCTTAAAGTTGTAATATCAATTTACATAAATACTTGTGCACATTATCATACAAGATCTCTTCGTCTATGAGACTATGAGAGCATAAAGTGTTTGACCTCCTTAACAACCCTGACAACACTTTATATCATCACCTATTTTCCTCTCTGGAAGCATTCTTTCTCGTTTAGTTTGTATGTTAAAGTGAAAGGAGAGAATTAAGTTGATGGTATACTATATGATGATGGCAAACGAAGTAAAATTCAAGTTGAGTTTGCATGCAAATTTTGTTATAAAATGCAATATTCACTTGCATGGTAGGCAGATATATTTACAAGGAGAAGAAGATTTAAATTAATTTAGTGCAATTGCAATTAGCGTCAATCTCAATTATGGTCTTCCCTTGTACACAATTTAGCACAGTGCATGTTGATTAAATTCGCAACTAAATCACCAACTTGGCTTCTGTACAAGATATATGGAATGTATTGTTCAGTTGGTCTATTGCACCATCCTTTTTGCCCTGTGGATATCGCTAATAGCAACTTTACTCATCTCCTTGCCATATAAATTTCAAGTCTATTTCGGGGAAAGTGAATTTTTCTTATTTTTTCCTACGAATTTCATATCAAATTTCATTTATATACGCATTCATTGGTGCACTGACAGTATACATCGCTTCAGGTATTAAAAAGTCATGTCTTTTCAGTTTAAGAATAGAAAGAACATCAAAAACATTACACAACAATATAAGATTTTTTTTATATGAAATTAAATTTTAAAGTGAATAGAGAAAAAAAATTTAATATTTGCAGTTGTAGCAAGTCTACCATTGTGAACCCCTTGTAATATCGAAAGGAATTTCCCATCTTATTTTCACATCTGTGTCTGTGTGGAAAAACAGAAAAAAGTGGATGCATTGCAATTGTATTTTTCAATTAAATTAAATCGTGCATGTAATATTCAATTTTCTCTCAACCCGCTTCTTTCCCCCATTGCATGGCTTTTCCTTTTGCCATTCTACAAGGAAAAGATTGAGTGGAGATGGTTTTAAAGTCTCTGAGGGTTGATGGAAAAATTTTCACACACAAAAGTCAATGTTTCTGGCAAGAATTCCTCTTTTTTATCTCATCCCTATATTATGTTGGTGCTAAATGGTAGATATGTATTCCCATGTGAAGAAAAGGGATATTGACACCTCTCAATTTTTTCAGAATCTGGATTTGAAACTTTTGATCTTTAGCTTTTTAAATGATAGTAGAAGCATATCAAAATTTCGAAACCAAATTATCTTTATTAATAATAAAGTTAGGATCCTTATTATCTTATTAAAAAAAAACTCCCTCTACTGGCGTTGTCAACTGTTCCCAGTTCTTAATTGTCAAACGTGCCCTTAAGAACAACTTCAATGGCAAATGAGGATAAAGTGTGGAGGAAATAGGAACACATGTGGCTGAAATGGGTACAGTGGCAACAAAATTGAGATATTCTGATTCAGTGTGTTCAATTCTAATTTATTAAATTTAAAGAGCAAAAAATTACAATAAAATAATGAATTTTATTTTAATAAATTATTCAAATTATTTGAGAAAACCAAAAAAACAGGATTTTGGAGTAGAAAGAAAAGGAGTAGGGTAAGTGTGCCAAATTTCGGCATAGTTGCGTGCAAGCGCCAAAGTCTCAAGTTTGAAATGTAATATATTTAATAGAAATTGATTTTTTTTCATTCCTTCTATTTAAAGAGTATTGCTTAGAACCTTGTAGAAAGTTTATCGTCTTTATTTACTTTAAAATCATTCTTAATACATTTCTTAATACAGCTTTGGTGCCCTATTTCGGCCATCTTCATTCTCATAGTTCCTTGCCCTTTGGGAATTCATCCAATATCTTTTTCATGTCATCTCGTTAGTCGAAGCTACATTTTTTGTTATTCTTTTGTATTGTATAATCTCTGGAGTAGGGGGAGGCTTTGATCGTTCGCACATACGCTACCTTCAGATACTTCATATTTCTCCCATATTCCTTTATGAATCTCACATATGGCTATATATTGTAATAGCTAACCTTAAATCCCATCTTTCCTGAAAAAATTGAGAGTCTAATCCTTTTTTCCTAGTTTCAGGAAACAAAAAATAAAAACAGGTCCAAAACTGTAATTTTGCTGTGCAATATTTCATACGATTGTGCAGAATTAATATCACTTTTCTGAAAAACTACTATCACAAAGGGTAGAAGGGTTATTAGGAATCAGATTTATGTAAAAATCTTTTAGGCTGAACAGGCACTTTTTGTGGGTGGAACAAAATTCACAAACTTGACTCAGATTCATCGATCGCATATAGAAGACTGCTTCTTTCAGATATTTTCCAGGAAACTTCATTTTAGATACGATCCCTCATATTCATATCTATTGTAATCTACCGATTTGATCCACCACTAAAAAGGAAAACTTAAAAATCGTAAAGTTGATAAACAAGAAGTAATTTGACTCAAATAGGCTGCAGTTGAGTAATTATTAAGCAATTTTGCATTTCTTTGATATAAAAATATTTTTCAAGCTTGCACAAACTGAATGTGCAATGAAAGAATCACATCTGCAATAAGCTCATACAGTTTACAACTGGTTTTTTGACAATCGTTGACATAACCTCACTATTGTGTTGTTTTGCATGACAAAGAAAATAAATTGCGTCCGTAAGAAGATGTTTTGTGAAAATTTTAGCTTGTTCACCTGCTGAAGCTCAATATCTGTGCTAAATCCCGATTCCTGCAGCTGCAGGAACAGAGAAATCTTCAATGATGCGCATTCAAACGTTTTTGTGCATATCCGGCTCCGTGGAGGAATGGTGGAATCTTGTGTGGTCTTCTCGCTTGCAGAGTTTTAGTCAATTTTTAGCTTTAAAAACTTATTGATTCGTGTAAATTTGGTGATATTTGGACTTTTTAAGAAAGTATTCATCAGATTTAACCGTTTCCGGAGTGAAATTCTCGTAGAACCAATCAAAAAAATGGTTTTTAATGTCAATAAAACATCTATCAGAAAAGTTCCAAAAAAGTGATATTAAAATGTTTTATTCTATATAAAAATGGTTTAATCAAGTAGATTAGAGTTCCCTTTAAACAATGATGTGCAACTTTTAGTGTCCGGTGCAAAATTTACGGTGAAAATGGGGTGTTCAATGATGGCGTGAATCGTGTGCGATAATAGAAACTTGATTCATCTATCGGATAAATCGCCATTAAATTTTCATTTTCCTCTGGAGGAAAATCTAAGGATTTCCTGGAATTTTGTTTGGTGGGATTATAAACCTTATAAGTAAGACATTTTTTTGGCATAGTTGGAGAATCCATACAGTTTGCATGGTAGTCAGAAAAAATCACTGAACTTGAACATCATTTTTGTATGCGAAAGTTCAAAGCCTCCCCCTATGTAAAAACTAAAAATTCATGGAAATTCGAGGAACAAAAAAGGTGGCCGGAATTGCAAGCTGGTCGGAATTTGGCACACTTACCCTAAAAGGAGAAAAAGTCTGTAGAAAAGGTTTCTTTTAGAGCGGTTCATCGAAAGCGTAAAGTTGATATCTCGTACGGTTTGTTCTCTATTCTGGTAAAAATTTGAAAGACATTTACCAAATGAAATCTTCTAGCAAAAACCATTTCTCATAAAATAAAGAACTGTTTATTGGTTTATTGTTTATTGGTGAAGTGAAAAAGACAGAGCATTTCTTAAACGGGCCAGGGTACCTTCAACTTTCCCAGGGTACCCCTTCACCAACCAGGGGCCGTATCCTCGAGATGTGAGAGTTTGATTTTGTGGGAAAAGCCAACTCTCCGTGTGGAACTCGCCTAGTTGGTATCCACGAAATTTTCGATTGGAAATTTTCTCATCAAAAACCTGGAAGAGTTCTCGAGTGGTATTCCCGATGAGAGTTTGATTAATTTACATATAAAATAAAAAAATAAATTAAAATATCGCGTTTTATTAGGGTGAAAGGAACATCTATTGACACATTAAGAACTCGTGTCAGCACCTATTGACACCCTACTCTGTACCATTTGGGATACGAAATTTGAACATCTCTGTTTATAGTAAAAGCTATATTACAGAAAAACGTTATATTACTTATATTTTACTAGATGCATTAAATAATTTTCAACATTTTAACAAAAGTGTCAATATGGGTTCCCTGTCAAACAGATGTTGCTCCGACTCTAGTTTTAAATGATTTTTAAATGATTATTTCACTTAATAAGTATAATTTCCGCATATTTATAATAAATTTCAATGAAGTTTTTTCTTAAAAAAAACTGTGCAGGAATTTCGAACTTTTTTCTTATTTGATTTTGATACCAATCATTTTCCAAATTGTTTATTATTTTAATATTATTTTGTTTCAACTCTCGTAAATAAGAAAACGGTTGTGGCCATTTGATGATTAGATCTTTGATTAACCTATTTATATACTTAATAAATACGAAATTGAACAGATTTTTACCAGTTTACTTGGCCGTGAACTCTTTAAAAGTCTTAATTTTTGTTTTAACTAAAACCGGAGAAGATCGCATAATTTATAGGGAGTTATCGGGAAAAGGTTCTTTTTTAGTAAGTTGAAATTATTAGATCTCAAGAACCAACAAAACAAATATTTTAAGCAGAAAAATAATACCAGTTGAATGGATAATAATTGAACAAATATTTAAAAATCGTATAGTTACATGTTCCTCCTTAAATTAGAAAAAATTATTGAGTTAGATTCTTGATATTCGCATCTTATTATCCTTTTTTATTCGACATACAATCTAAGAAAAATTGTAACTTCTCTATTGGAAAACTACTTACAATGATTGAAACGCTTTTCTTTATGTTAATATAGGGGAAACTGGGGCAAAATGTCACAAATCGAAAAATTTAAAATTCAATATCTTCAAAGGTAAAAAAGATAGCGGCTCAATTTTTTTTTTAAATATGAATCAAAATATGATAATACCCAATGTCTGGAACTATTTGCCCCAAAATTTTTGAGAATAGTCACAAAATTGCCTTTTAGAAATTGGCTCGATAAACGTATTTCCTTACAAAATAGAGGAAAATTACTTTCACAAAGTTGTAGAGCGGTAAATTTCCTATAAAACTGCGCTAATTAGAAGTTTTTGAAGTGCTCGAGTAGCTTGTGAAAAAATAAAATATCCGTTTTGTGACTTTTTACCCCAGTCTCCCCTAGTCTTTATTTGAGAAAATTCCTTCAAATGCTCAACGTAAAATAGAAAAGAAAACGAATAATGTCTAGAATTTTCCGCGAAAAACATAACAATTTCAAATTTTACTATTTGAGTGTTTGTATGTAAGTATATCAGTATTTTCTAAATTTAAAATTTTCTATGATCTTTGTATTTTTCTTAAATTGACTATAATACGTGTATGTGTTCTTATAGAGATAAAACCGGATTCTGAGAGGAAATAAAATTCTATATCTAATTCTGTAATAATCGAAAAATTCTGAAACTGCCATTAAAATAGCGGAAGTGTGAATTGTTTATCAAACATTGCGAAAATATCATGAATATTTGACGAGTTTCTCAAGTATTGCAAAAATGTTACAAAAATACTCGTCAAATCCGAAAGCAATACCAAATTAGCGACTAAGAAAATTTTTCTTGGCGAAAATTCGTAAACTTTTAACATTTAATATGCCTGATCGCTTGAAAATTGTTTTGAAAAATCACAAAAAAATACAAGAAAATGTGAAAATATTGAAAAAATAAATAATAAGAATTATTGTCGAATAATATTACAGAGTAAAAAAGGTGAAAATTAGCTTTACACCTTTTTTTCTTTTCCGAATTCCTGTTGAAATTTTACTTTCAAAAAAAAAACCGCAAATTATAAATGAGAATTTTTAAATTTTGCAGGAAAATATATATTTTGATATGAGTCCAATAATCCTTATCAAATTGACAAAAAAAAAGAAAAATTCAATGGAAATTGGTTTTTTGTTACAAAAATATCTAAAAATTCACTTTAGCATTATTTGACAATTTTCAGAAAATTTATACGAATGCAAAGGCTCTTTCTTTAAGTTTTTTACTGTAGTAAAATATTAAAAAAGAAAAATTTGGCATGAAATGCCGTTGCAGTCATTTAAGTGTTAAGAGGAGTCGCGATGAATAAATAAAAGCTTGTACACTGAGAAAAACCGGGGGTGCGATTAACTTTTTTCCTCGTAAATTTAACACTGTTTTGGTGTAAAAAAATATCAACATTTTTTAATGTTACTTTTATACCTTATTAAGGGTAAAATTAACATGAAGAAGGGTACCTTTAAACTCTAATACACCTAGAAAGGGTAATATTTACACCGATTTTGGATCAATACTGCAGGGTAAAATCAACATTTCCGGAATGTTATTTTAACTTTTTCGGATTTCTCTCAGTCAGTGTAACAATGTTATTTAATTGTTTATTATTCATTGAATTTATAATTACTTCAGTATTCAGTTTTTTTGTGACCAAAAACAGGGCGCGGAATGTCTAAAAACGATTTCCACAAAAAGTTCCACACGAAAATCTCATCTGATTCTCTCCGATATTCGTGGATACAGAGAGTGGGCATGTTGGAAAAATAGGAGAAAATGTCACGGAGAGAAACTCGCGTAAAATCTTCTCTCAAGGCGTCTACACATTGGGAGCAATTTTCGTCAAAAATTGCGTTTTTGACAGAAATTTGACGTTTCCCCCTACAACGCTGCTAGGAATTTCCTTCAAAAAGCAATTTTTGACAAAAATTGCTCCCAATGTGTAGAGGCCATCACAAAGTGGACGTTGCGGGCCGTGGAGCGTAACAATATTTATATTATTCATTATTATTTTTATTGGAAAATTCGCCATTTTAAATTTTTAACTTGGTATTGTAGGGAGCTTTGCCATCTCTTAAGTGAGTTTTCGTTTTTTTTTCACTTTTTTAATCTTTATCATAACTTTAATGTACACTTTTCGAGCAATGTGTACCAATATTGGAGTCATTTGAAAGGTCTTGAAGTCGGGAACAAATATGAATCACTTCGGTAATGAACAGATAATTGATTTCGAATATTTCTCTACCATTTAACAAATTGCTTATGAATTCCAATCAATGTATCAGTACTTTTAGATTATTTCTTCAGTGTAATTTTCTCATCATTCGTTTATTTTTATTTCATTTCTCTTTTTTTTTGGCAATGCCTTAGTCTGCAGCCTCTGGGGAATTTTACTGTTGAATGGTGAAACACAAAGGATCCTTCTCAGCATTTTCCTCTTGGGTGTATTGCGTTGCGTGTCACCATCGCATTGAATTTAAAATTTGATAAGTTCACGGTACTGTGCGCTTGATCTTCGTATTTAAGCTTCACACAATATCCGATGTCACTCCCTGAGTGTCATGAGGGTTTATTTTCTGTTGCGCGAGGGTTGTTTCCACCAAAAAAAAAATGAATGAAAGAAAAAAATGGTTGAGTCGATAAGCTGGTTCCTTTTGCGATGAGGCCAAGACTTTTCTATCTAAGCGAAACATATTGTGTGCTTCAGGGGGTTGAGACGATAAACTCTTGGTGAGGAAATTCAAAAGAACCTCCTCATCATGTAAATATTATGCGATATCATTTTACGCCCGTGCCATTGAAGAACATGGAGGAAAATTTTCGTGCATGGAGAAAAGAGGTGAAAATTCATCCGTGGAATTGTAGAGAGAGAGGTCTTGAGAGTGAAAATGTGGGCGGGGGGTATGAGGAGAGACATTTTGAGCCTCAAGGAGGGAAAAATCATGCATTCAGATAAAAATAATAATAAATATTGAGTGAAAATGTACATATTAAACTTGAAGTCGAGAGGATGTTCAGTACCCCATGAATGCGAAAGGACTCGGGGCTTCCCGAAAGTGGGTGGGACACAAAAGGCAAAAGATAATTTCTCTGCTCTTATCAGATATTCAAGAGGATTTTTCTTTGGCCTCTCTCCATATGGAAGGAGGGTGACAATGTAAGGCATCGCATGTATTTTTAGATATTAGAATGGGCTGGAATGGTAAGGAAAAAAAAAACTAAATTACATATTCATGTGTGTCCGTGAGATAAATCTCCTCAGTTGAATTGGAATTTTTGGGTGAATGACAGCAAAAAAAAAAAAGTTTTCCTCTTTGTGATGTGAAGGCACGAGGAAACTCATGGGTGGGATTATCATTGAAATATACACATAAATTTTCATTTTCCACACATGTTACACGCTCATCTCCGTACCGAGTGTGACCATCGAGTCCCTTTCAAATGCCACAATATGGTTTAGTCCTCACAATATGATGGACGGGACACATTTCAGCAATATTGTGTATGTACGTATCTACTTGGTCATATTTGCAATAGGGATCTATTCAGGCAAATTATTTGTGTGATAGATTTATACCATGAGTGAAATTCATCGAAAATTCTATCAAAATAGATAGGTTTTTCGTTCATTCAAAAGGTTTTAGTTATCGCATCATTTGCAGTGATTTAGAACCATTTCTAAATTTAGCGTCAAAGTCAATATGTTGTTGATAAAATTTTCTTTCTTTTTGGTGACAAATCTATAAAAAGTAAAGATAAGTGGAATAAATAAAGTGTAATTTAACATTCTTGTTTGCAATTTTATTTGGTAAGTCTAACTCAAGGCTCTCCCTGTCCCTTTAGTCCCAATAGCTTGTAATCCGGGAATGGTATTTCGCACACAGTATCCCAAAATTTATTACATCTTTCCTTTCTTGCCCTTGACTTTCAATACTGAAGCGTAAGTTTCCAACAACTATAGGAGATGTGCTCATAATTTTGGACAGCTTCTAATTTTGGACACTTTGAGGGTAAAATTGGACACTAAAATTAAATTGATTAAAATGGATTAAAATAATGGATTTTAATTCCAATATTTGATGAATAATGAATTTTAACTAAATATTTGTTCTTTTTTCAAGATTTTAACACTAAAAACATTATAAGCGTGTTTTCGGTCAAGGAAGTAGTTTAAGGAAGTTATACACGGTGATGGCCTTTATTCTTTCTTCTCCTTTATTCTCTCTTCTGTATGAGAGAATAAAGGAGAAAAAAGAACAAAGGTCATCACCGTGTATAACTTCCTTAAAAAACGTTATAATTTGAATATGATTTGAGTTAAAACAATTTCAGTTGAAAATTCAGTGTAAGCAATTGCTTACGATAAATATGACAGAACTTCGTGTTTACTTCAGTCTTATTTAGCTGTGCTGAAGCAAGTAATCTTTCCGCGATATTTATAAGTGATGCTATTTAATATTCATTGAATATTTTGTTGATTCATGTTGATACTGAAGTGACATATCCCTTGTGAATTACGTTTTTCGTGTGAAAAATGGACAATTTTTTCAGAGATTTAACTAATTAAGATTTAATTAAGATTTTTGAGATGATACTCCTTATTTTGAATGAGATTTTTTCTGGAAATTTCGTGAAATTTTAGCTTTTGTGATGACTATGTCGCATAAATGCCTGGAAACATAAAGGATCATCATCTCTATGAACGAGATGTAGTGAGAAAAGCCTTGAAGGCTCCCGGAAAGGCCAGAGAATGCGCGAATCCGCGAATCCGCGCGTACCAGATACCGAAATCAACTAACTTTAATGAATAATGTGGAAACTTCCCTGGCTTCTTGTGCCATTCTACGATTCCCTTAAATAAATAGAAAGAGGTCTTGTTAAGATAGGTTCTTGAAATCGAGAACACTAAGCATGTTACTGAGGCAGATTACCTGTCCAAAATTACAAGCAGTGTCCAAATTTACAATCAAAGTGTCCAAAATTAGAGTAAAATTCACCTCAATATATCAATTTGTTTTTAAAAGTATTAAGACAAAATTCAGTAAAAACAAAGGCAATAAACAGCTTTCCAAGTTTTTAACAACCCTTCTGAAAACAGAGTAATAAAAAAATTTAATTGAATTGAAAATCTTAATCTTAATCAAACTTAGAACATTGATGCTTATTAGCACCCTGTCCAAAAATTTGAGCACTTCTCCAATACTGTTAAATCTTCCCTTCAGCGCGCGAACCGAGAGTATAATCCGAAACCCGGGAGTGCATATCTTCCCTTGAGTCCCATAAATTCATATTCCAGGTGTCTACATTTTAAATTTTTTTTTTATTATTCGATTGATTTTTGTTCCAGATGCATCTGAAATACTTCATCCAAGGAATATGAGGACAACAACCGTTTTCTGGTAACATTTGAATCAAAATTAGTCAAAGTGATTGTTTTTGACACTCTTTTGAGAAATAAAAAATATCAGAAATTAAAAATAATTGTTTTATGGCGATTAGGATAACTACTTAAAAAGTGCTTAGCAGAAAGCCTTTTATTAAGTGCTTAGTGAATATAGTGTTGCATCATCTTACTCTTCCTACAGCTATATAACGGATTAGGAGTAAGCTACCAACTAAGAAGTAATATTGCATGATATAAATACTTTGAGATAACGCCATCTAATGGTTGGCATTAAGAAGTAATTTACTCACGTAAGTCATAAATTATGAGTTAGACTAAATAAATCGTGAACAAATTTATTGGAACGCTTGCCGCTTGCGTCAATAATTTAGAGAAAGAAGTTTTCAAATATGAAAATCTAATGATTGAAAATAGTTTGCATTCACATTCTTCACACGAGAAAACTTTTCATTTTCCATAACAAATTTTATTATGATTTAGAATTCGAAATTTTCGAATCGAACAATCACTAATTTAGGTATTTCCATAATATTTTAAAATAAGCAAACTTTCGCCAAAGTGTCAAAAAATTCCAGCGAAGAATATTCTACAAGAAAGAAGAAAATGCTTCTTGGGTTGCCATAATACCAGAACTTTGTTCTTTTTTTATAACATAACAAGCTACAATATGAATGCAATGATTTGTAATATAGAACAGTGATTTTCTTCATTTTATAACACCGAATGCCAGTCGTTTTTCTATTCCGGTCAATTAGATAAGCAAGTGGTTTGAAAAAAATGAACGATATATAGAAAAATTGCTACAATTTTTACAATATCGTACAAACCCGAATGGTTCCATCGATATGTTGCAATAAATCACCGATTTTGGAGCCAATATCGAAAATTGACTTCTTTCAAGTGCATCCTCCCGGGAAATTGAGAATGAGAAGGAAAATCGTTCATTCATGGGTGTGATGCGTGTTTTCGCAGTGGAAATCTCAGTGGAAATCTCTGGTAGTGGTACAATAATATTGGTTTAATTGCAAACCTAGATTTCACTAATGGAATCCCAATGTGAGGGGCTATTGAAGGTAGAATGTTAGGAATTTTCTAGTTGTCCATGGTATTTATTGGATAGTCTGGTACCAAAATTATGTGATGCAAGATCCAGACTTTGTGCAATCCATGGGGCATTTCACTGCCGAATTCTAAACGTGAATTCTGAGAATATTTGACGAATGATGCAAATTTTTTGCCTACAAGAAATATTTCGTCAATTCCCATGCAGCACTTTGTAAGCATATTGCTGATGTTTGCAGATTCTATGGATTCCAAGATGAAAATGATTAATTGCTGACAAAGCATCGATTTACGGAAAATCGAGAATAATATGTCAGATATTATGCAGGTAATTTTACGTCAGATTTACTATAAAATTCCCAAACGACGACTAAAAAATTATACGATTAACCAGAACATCTAAGTGGCTTCCAGTGTCATCCAAAATTGTCACGATTGAAGAAAATAACTCTATGCAGTAAAGGTTTAAGGGGTAACATATATCAAAACGCCCAAAATTAACGATTTTTTTGTGACATTACTAGTCAGTCGACAAATACGAAATTATTTGTCGAGAGGAAACAGCATTTTTTATTCCTTTGTATTTCGGAAAAGCTTTTTTTATATAATGAATATTATCTGAATATTGTGTGCGTTGAATACCAGAAAAAAAAATTAACTAAATACGGACAGAAAATATCAGTTATTTTCTATTAATATATATAATACATTTCGTTTGATAAATTCGCCAGAATATTGGTATTTTCCCTTAAAATTACCACTAAACATTTTTAGGTCTATAAACAAGTCATAATATAATCCATTTTTGAGTGAAAATGTATAAAACTATGTCTAAAACTTTGAAAGTATATTTATCTTACATATTCATGCTATTTTGTTCACATAATGTTATATTATTGTACATAATTGTACATAATTGTATGAACATCATGTTCTGATATATTTCAGTTATATCTGTTCCGTTATATTTGAAATGCACCAGCGTGTACACTGTACAGTAAAGTTGAATACACACATAGAAGGGATCAAATTTGACACAATAAGGATAATTGCAGTGTAGGATAATTCCTGATGTTCTTTCGTGAAAGTATATTGCAGAAATTGATATATAGATTTTCGTATAGATATCAGACATCTCTACTCGTTTATGACGATAAATGCTGCTTGGGTATTCATATTCATTCTTCAGAATTATAAGCGTAATTATTTCAAATCACTAAAAATATTAAGAATTGTGTTAATATTTTTTGTTAATTTTAATAACCTCTGACAGGAAAAGCGCGAAAGTTAATTATTTATTATTGCGGTATAGAAGCATGTCAAATGCATGATGTAGGGCATGTAGGGTTTCCTTTCCGAAACATAATTTTTATTAGAAAAAAAATACAACAATTTTGGGTAATTTCCAAAAGCATTTGATCAAGTAAGTATTCTTACCGTATTTTTCCTTACATATTCCTTACTCAAATCCGATTTTTTCATAACTGTCAGATATTTTACAATTCCGTTAAAACATGAATTACTAACTCAAATTTTACTCAAAAAAAACAATTAATTTGATGTCGTTGGAGTAATAATTTGTTACCTGGGTACCACGAAAACTGAGATTTGCAAATGTTTGGCAAGAAACTCGACAAATTCGAATACCAAAAAATTTATATAAATTTTGGTTTAGAAAATACCCCTTGGTACAACTTTTCTATCATGAATTTTCTATTTAAATCAATAAATTTTTATCATATCATTTCTTCAAACATCATATAAATGTGTCTTTTCACCATTGCAATTTATGTTGATTTCCAGACGACAGAGGAAGTTACATTTGCAGAAATTTTTCACTGGTAAAATTTATTTCAAAAGACACTTTTTGATGCACTGATTTTTCCATTTGTGTCGCAAAATTTTTCCTCACATTTTCACACAAAGTGATATTTGTGAAATTACCCCACTATTGAAATATCTTATGCAAAAGAATGTGGCACATTCGTCATTTTGACAAATATATGCAATTGAGAGCAATGTAAAGAGTGAAATGAGAAGAGATCTCTTTCGTTCTACAAAGAAATCATCCTTTTCACAGTAATATTTTTCATGATTCCTCTCTCACAAGTGCCTTTCCACCAAGTGCATGTCCTTTTTTCAGAAACTTTTTGATATTTGATGTGTGACATGGAAGTGCCAGGCGAGTAGGGTAAGCTTTTCTCCAGCACTAGACTTTAGTTATCCCTTTTTTTTCCCTGCCCAAGAAGAAGTATGAGATTGATCAAAGTAAATGTAAAATTTACATTTTTATTTGATACGACGCCTCTCCAATTTTCTTCACTCATCGTATCCTTTTTCTTGCTCAAGAATTTTCTCGATGGAGAGCATCACATTCTTGTGACAGTGATAATAAGAGCGAAGCATATATAAAAGCATCACGTTATGCTCACGAGCAACGGGATTATATGTGATTCCTTCCTCAATGCCTCTCCTATGACATGTAGTTGCATGGAAATTGCTGGGAACTCAAGCACTGAAGGCAGAATGTACAGGAATGCTCGTACACTTTTTTTGAAAATATTCCAGTATCATCAGATTCTGTCACTGTCAAACTTATAGTGCTTATCACAAATTTCAAAATCGATTTATCAAAAAACCAGTGAAAAACAAGGAATTATACTATGTATTAAAATAAATTCAAATATATTAAATATAATGCTTTTAATTAAAAGAGTCTTCTATAAAAAAATATGTTACATTTTTTTTGTAAATAAAGGAACGTGGGGCAAAAAGTAACATGACTAAAGTTTCAAAGTTCAATTAGTGGTATTTTCGTATAAGGATGAAATGTCTACCTAAAAATTAAATTTTAATTAAATAAATTTAGGGCAAAATATCCTTGTACGTAATAATTCTGTCTATATTCCAAGTTCTGTAAAAAAAATTACAATGTAAAACTTAACTCCACATAAGGGAAATAGCCTTCGAAAACCATAAACACGTTTAGAAAAAAATATCATCATAAATATTGAGAGACAGAAGACATACGAACCTTAGAATTTGTAACACTGAGCTACTGTGTTAAATTTCGGACATGTTACTAAATTTCAAATATAATATTTTTAAATATCAATTTAAAACTTTTAGTATTTGTATTTGAGAAATTTTTTTGGGACATTTAGAAGTAGTATTGTTCTATATAAAATTATTATTAACAGAATTAAAATTTAATAAAATATGGATACTGCTTTGTGTGCTATATCGGACACTAAGCTTCTTGAATTCCCTTGCCCTCCGAAACTCACTTATTTGTTTCTTTGATGTTGTACAACGTCTAGAAATTGAAAAAAAAAAACAAGAACAAAAACAAAAACGTATTGAATTTTGAGAAACAAAAGAAGTGTCCGATATTGCAAGCTGTCCGAAAATTGACACAGCTCGCTATAAACTTTAGTGTACTCTTTAGTTCACAAGGAATTGTTCTGGAGTTAAAGGTGTTCAGATTGCATCCAGTGAGCTTTTTCACTGCACTTGATTCCACGGGGCATGGGACTGACAATCCGATCCCTGTATAAGGAAATTTAATAATGTTCCGAACTCCCCTTGCGGGAAGGCCAAAATTCCTCTACGGAACGTTGTGTCACCATTATTATTATTATTGCTATAGGCTTTAATTGGGCAGAGTTTCATGGGGAAAAATTCAAAAGTCCCATATATATTTTCACACTAAAAAGAATCCCCAAGTGTCCCCTAGTTTCCCAATTGGCGACTCGGTCAAAATAATTTAATAGCCCACCTTTGTAATCATTGCAACATGTGCTCACTTTATTACACAATAAATTAAATAAATTACGAAATTTAAAGTGAAAATATAAAAAAATGATAATAACCTTCCTTTAATTCACAATAAATCCATAAAATATTGCTTTTTCTGATCATTATAAATTAAAACTTTCACTTAGCTATGCCTTATTAGTTAGCTAAGAGTAAACGTAATGAGATACGAGAGATGCAAAAAATGAGCATCCCGAAAAACTCAGCTAAAAAGAGATATAAAAGAAAGGAATATATAAAGTGAAATGGTGAAGAGGGCACTAAAAGAGGAGAAGTCTGCAAAAGTTGAAGTGATCTAATATCATGTTGATGGAAGAATTATATGAATAGTACGACTATCGTAAAGTAAAGCATATTTTTTCTCTTTACTTTTTTTTACATGCTCATTATTTTATATGTACGATAAACATGAAGACTCTGTACTTTTTTCTAGTATCCCTTTGAGGAAGTGTAAAAGACGCATGTGACAATGGAATGACATTTTTCAGACAAGAGAAGAATCAAATGAAATTTCCTCTTTTTTTTCCCGGGGAATATAAAATTTCATTTGATGATGAAATTCATTATGAAATGATTGTATACAATTTGAGAGAATTTGCCATTGAGGTTTAGAGGGTTGTTTCGCTTGATGAATGCTATTTAATATCTCTCATGGGATCGTATTTATTTTCCACGATCTCGGCGGATGCATTGAAATGTGCAGTATGTATTCATTAATTAACATTGAGAGTTAATAAAATTTCGATAGTCGGAATATTGCAACTAAATATTTGATTTAGTTCAATTGAGAATTAATGGACTATACATTAGAGGTAAGTTAATTAAACATTGATATTATGCGCTATTGTGTATAATGATTTACTTGAGGGCTCGGGGCAGGTGGAGACAAAGCCTGCGGAATGGCGGTGGATTATGGAATTATGCCAAATATTTATGTCACATTACAGCTATGTACATTGTCTCAAATGCCATCGCAGTATCTATACCTCAAGACATTCATGTGATTCACTTTCGATTGAAAAGTACTTCATATCCTAACGTATGAGGAATGAAAATTGAAAATAAAATGCCTTTTTTACGGCACCCTTAAGATCAGTATTTTTTGTAAAACAAATTCACAAATTTTAGCTAAACTTACTGAGCCGTAGGGGATCTGTTTGTAATTTGGGACAGCTTGCAATTTGGGACAATTTGACGATAAAGTTGGACATTACAAATAAATTGAATAAAATTATGGAATGTTCTTTCAATATTTAAAGAATATGGTACGATAGAGTAATTTGGGATCATGTCTAATTTGGAACCTTAAGATTTTCTGACAGTTTTAGCTGACAAAAGGAAAAAACAACGCAGAACGTCACTCCAGCGGCCTGAGTGACGTCTATTGTCTTTGACAACAGACGTCACTCAGACTTTGGTGGTCGGTCTGGGATCTCCAGAAAGAGACGAGACTGTTACCCCCTTCCTTGTTCCCGAACTCGCCTCCTCGAGCTGTGTGGACACAGCTATTGCCATATCGGTAATGCGTCTGGAGAGCACTGAAACCGAGGAAGTTTCGTTTCCTTCCGGGAATTTTCGAGGCCGTTGCCCCCTACCTTGGCCATCGTGGATGCTCAAACTCGCCTCTAGCCTGCATCGAAACTGAAGTTGTCGAACAATTCACTTCTGGTTGTCGACCGTATGGATATTTAAGGCAAGTCAAGGTGGGAGTTCTTCTTCCGGATGGGATCTCCTTCAGGGCATCAAAAATCTGGGACTGAAGTCTTCCAACTGGTGATGGATGAGCAAGTGTGGAAAGAGGAATTGGTGAAAAGTAGTGCTCCCAATAATTGTTTGATAATTGTTCTCCCAGATTTTTGATGCCCTGAAGAAGATCCCATCCAGGATCGAAACGTTGGCTGAAAAAATAAATTGAACAACAGAAAAATAGACCGAACTCCCACCTTGACTTGCCTTAGGTATCGAACAATATTCTGGGAAGTGCCAAGGTGGTCGCTCTTACCCTTGGTCAATGGAACCAGCAATCTAATCCCAGATATAGTGTCGAGGTTATTTCTCCTTCTGTCTGTTTAAAGGGCTGCTTTGAGGCTATTGCGCCCTCTGCCTGTGCAAGCATAGTTTCGTCTCGCAGTACGTCTATGCTTCTCTACCTTCTTTATTGAGCCCTTATTAACGTCCTCAGGAATCTTAAACAAGTCTGTTGTCAAATCTCACCGACGAATCGCTAGACGAAGATCTTTATGCCTCTTCTGGACCTGTTATCTGTAAACCTTCTTCTGCTACGTTAGACATCGTCACGTCTTCAAGAACACTGTGATGTCATACCAATAGAAAGGGAACCAACCACTGTCGAATATAAAGCCCTACCGACGGGGATCCTATGAGAAAGGTCACTCACGCCGTTCTAGACCTTAGGTCTTCTCTGATCTCCTTTAACACCGGATCAACGTCAGCAAAGCCGTGGTGCAGCACCTTCAAGTTGGAGAACCCCACTTCTGATAGACAAAGATTCAATGTATCAAAAAGTGCGATTTTCACCAAACTGACCGGTAAGTGCCTAGTGAAATACCGGCCTAGGCTTTCCAATCGGAGACATCCAATAACCAAAAATCAAGCGTTGGATATCAGTGTGCACGAATACGCCTTGTTCCGAAATACCCACTTTCTTTTGTTCCAAATTACCCATATCGTGCTGAAATGTACCATTTTAGCTTCTTTATATTTTTGCTATTTTATATAAAAAAATATATATACTTTTTTAATCAATTTTGACAAGAATCTTTTTATATTGAAAGTGACAAAATCCGGTCCCAAATATACCACACTACCCTATACCTTATTACATTAAACAGACCCCTGATACTATTTCAAAGTTTTCAAAGTCTTTCCTTAAACCCTTTCTGCTCCTTTTCAGTCCACATACCTTATTAAATATGGGGAATGGGAATTTTCGCGTGAAAATGACTTCAATTTTTACTCGATGGCGCGTATAATTGACAGTGGAAGAGCTGATGGAGAGACGAGAAAAAGGAGCAAGAGACCATGAACATTTCAGCCAATATATCATATATATAAAGTTTCACAAGTGAAAAATTTTTATGTTATACGTATATGTAGGAAAAAAGGGGGGAGGCATGTGTAAAAGCATTGGGCTGGTGAGATGAAGTGAAAATGTTGTAGCCATTGTATGTAAATTTTCTGTATTGACAACAAAAATGATAGATAGTCGAACTTTTATGTGAAAATTCCATCCATTGTGTGTGGTATGAAGAGTAACTCCCCAAAAATTTTCTCAATGTTTCACAAAAGGATGGTGTGACCAATTCCCCCCCCTGCCCCTCCTGTACATTGTTCCCATTTCGGAAGGAGAATAGCGGAATTTGGATGAATTTTGCTTGGGCGTGTTAGATTCACTGGGTTCATAAACAACGAAACTTTGACGTTTTCACACTATATGAGAGAATATTTTCACAGTGAATTGATAAACAATACCCGATATTCACACAACTTGGAGCCCAAAGTGCTATATATAATATTCTCTCATCCATCAACGAATTCGATCGGATTTCTGGGCAAACTAGAGAGGCTAGGAGATATATATATATATTTTTTCTCATATCGAGAAATGAAGTTATGACTCTCGAGGGAAAATAAATTTTTAACAGGACATGTCCTGCTTATTGAAGACTTTGAGAGTTGTTGCAATTTTCTTTTTATTTCTCTTGAACGTTTTTGCAATATAGTTATATAGGGACTAATTCAAAATGTGTGATAGGGGATAGGCAAGCTAAAGTGGACAAAAATTCTTTGTAAGTAGGGTTAGATTTCGTAATTCGGAATCATGTCTATTTTGGAATTTTGAGATATCCTCACTATCTGAGATGGTCAAAGAGAAAAAGAAAACCTCGAAGAAGTACAGGACTTTACATTCGAGAGTACTTCTTCGTTGTTTTTTTTTCGTTTTGTCATCTGAAACTGTAAGAATATCTCAAAGTTCCAAATTAGACATGATACCAAATTACTCCTACTTACCCTACTAGAAAAATACTTTTAGAACATTGATCGCAACGAGTTCGACATAAATGGAACTTACAGAAAACCTAAACAGTCTCTATGTTTCGAGGAAACGAGGCAGACCCAGCCTCCGATGACCCGACGATGACATGGATCAGGACGCCAACTCATAAAGAGTGCCAAATTGGAGAACAGTATCGTGTAACAGGCTCAAGCGGAGATGGGTCCTGAGTCAGGTGAAGACCGACAATCAGTGGTAGCGCCGCCAAGGGTAATACGGGCTTCAGACCTAAGACTTAGCCACAAGGCTTAACTCTTCTAATATCTTATTACTCAAGGTTTTTTTTTTTTAAATTTTGACTTAGGATTGGATTATTAAGGGAAAATCACCTATTACATTTTGGAAAATCAATAAAATCGGTTGCTGTATAAAGTTTTGAGACCCTTGGGAACTGGGCTAAACCTCTAGTCTGAAGACGGTCTAACTGTGCTACGCTGCTGTTCGTAAGCTTTATTTAATTCTGGTACTTAACGATGGTCTTTAGCGATCGAACATCGGTGAAGACTATCCTCAAGAGTGTAGACGTTCCCACCAAATGCTGATCATCGCCTGACTCAGGATATCTGTTTTCCAGTTTCGCACCCCTAACGAGTTAGCGTCCTGGTCCACGCCGTCGTCGGTCCATCGTAAGATGGATCGGCTTCGTTTCCTCGAAGCATAGTACCTCCCATAAAGATTTTCCAGGCTGGGTCATCCTCATCCTTGCGAACCAGATGACCAGCTCATCGGAGCCTATTGAGGCGTTTTGCTTGGCGACAGTTACCTCTCGATTGAGTCAATATTTTGACAATTCCATAACCCGTAAACCGAAAAATTACCTTTATTTTTCATCACTACTAACGACTGAAAGTTACCAAAGAGTAAGATATATCAACGTTGGATATTCAAAGACCCCAATACGGGCAATTCTAAAATCAATTTAATTATTTTTTCTTAAGATAGAGTTCTAGATAAAATCTTCTTCATATCAACCCGGTTCTCCCCTATGTGGAGTAATGTGTTGTACATATTTCAGTTTGAGAAGAAAGTTTTCGCTTGGGGAAAAACTGTACGATGAAAAAGAACTCAAGAAACTATGAATAAAGTTTTCATGTCCCCACACATTCTTTTTTTTTCATCAACATCCATAAGGAAGTATGACTTCAAAAGGAAAATTCTAAGTAAAAAAATACTTATTTGACGTTCTCAAGACGAATTATTATAAAACTTTCAATCAAGCTCAATCATGTGAAGAATTTACAACGAAAACAGCAAAGAAATGCTACTTAGAAAGGGTGGTATTAAAATAACTATTTAATAGTATCACAGTAGAAATTATCAGTGGTGGGAATACCAACTAAATTTAACCATCTATCGGATGTCATAAATATGCAGAAACTGTTTAAACAATTCTACCGTTTGTATATATCCGTTTTCAATGGGTAACAAGAAGATATTGAGTGATGACGGAAAGTTGAAAAGGAAGTATGGGGATGGGAGGGTGCAAAAGCTTATTAGTAACCTCATAGAGAGTTGTATATTGAGCCAAAGTCTTCAGGTATAGAGGGTACCAGAATTCGGAGACAGAGGGACATGAATTATGGAATAGTCTCTTATGGTAGCTCTCAGTGTGTCAAAAGCATTTAATTAACACGTTTGAATTTAGAGGTAGGGTCGAGAAGGAAACGCATTCAATTCAGCGACACAAAATCTAATACATATATATTTACATAATATACATATATGTATGAAATAGCAAACTGAATACTCAAGCATTACACATTTCAATCATTTGAATCTCGAAAGGCTTTTACCCTCACTTCCATTATTCAAATATAATCCTGGAATTTTCTGAGATTTATCCTCTTTAGCTCCTGGAGATTCTTTGTCTGTCCCATTGGTTTTCATTGTGCATTGTGTGCGGAATTAGGAAATCTCATTGATGAATTACTTAAGTTCCAAACTACTCCTTTCGCTTTGAAATTGAGCTTTGATAGCATTAACCTGTAAGAAGACACTTAAACTGAGGAGAAACCCGGGAGAAATACTAAAGGCATAGGGGAAGTGCTTCTAATTTTGGACAGTCTGCATATAAGCATCGATATCCTAAGTTTGAAGTGCCATATTTTCAATACTAATTGACTTTTCTTGTTACTCTCTTTTCAGAAGGATTGTTTAGAAACTTGGCAAGCTATTTATCATCTTATTTTTACTAAAATTAGTTTTAATACGTTTAAAAATGAATTGATATGTAGAGGTGAATTTGACTCTTATTTTGGACAACTTGGTTATTAATTTTTACAACTTGTCTGTAAATTTGGACAGATAATCCGCCTCAACAGGATGCCCATTGTTCTTCATTTTATGAACCAATCTTACCAAGTCCTCTTCCTGGTCATGTAAGGGAAACGTGGAATGTCACAAGAAGCCCAGAAACTTTCCATATCATTCATTAAAGTGAGTTGACTTCGGTACTCCAAGTACGTGCGGATTCGCTCATTCCCTGCCCTTTCCGGGAGCCTTTCAAGGCATTTCTCACTGCATCTCTTTCGTAGAGATGATGCTCCTTTATTTCTCCAGGCATTTGTCCAACCTAGTCATCACAAAAGCTAAAACTTCACGAAATTTCGTGAGAAAAACACCTGTCCAAAATAAGAATCATCACCTCACTGGTGAATGTCTTAAAAAAATTCCCATTTTTCACACGAAAAATATAATTCACAAGGCAAATCTCACTTCAGGTCAAATGTACAAATCATCAGTAACGTGAATCATCACAATATTCAATGAATATTCAATAATATCACTCAAAAACAGCGAACAAACTTTGTTAGTACTTCACCAAAACTAAATAAGACTGAAGTAAGCCACGAAGTTCTGTCATATTTCTCGTAAGCAATTGCTCACACTGAATTTTCAACAAAGCAATTTCAACTCAAATCATATTCAAATTTTAACGTATTTAGTGTTAAAATATTCCAAAAAGAACAAATATTTAGATAGAATTCATTATTCATCAAATATTGGAATAAAAATCCATCATTTTAATCAATTTATTTTTAGTGTCCAATGTTATCCTCAAAGTGTCCAAAATAAGAAACTGGACAAAATTAGAAGCATTTCCCCTATTCAGTAAAAATTGAAAAATCCTCAAAGGTCTTCTGAATCAATAAACATTTTCGAGATTTAATTAAACTTGAAAAACATTTAAACGGTTTCGCGCGCATGACGAAAAAAAATTTTGAGAACTGTTTCGTTAAGTTCAAGAAAGCTTCAAGGTTTCGTTGAACTTGAAAAACCTTCAAAAGATTTAACATAAGCCGAAAAAATCTTCAAGAGCTTTCGTTATGTTCAAGAATATGTTGAACAGTTTCGAGAAACCTGAAAAAACAGAAATGTTTCGTTAAACACGAGAAACCTTCTTTGTTAGTACTTTGGGCATAAATTAATAAATAACAATAATAATTATTATTATTTTTATGGTTTCGTTAAATTAGAGAAACCTTCAAAAGATTTAACTTAACTCGAGAAAATCTTCAAGAGCTTTCGTTAAGTTCAAGAAAATGTTTAACAGTTTCAGAAAACATGAAAAATTCAAGAATGTTTTGTTAAACACGAGAAACCTTTGAATAGCTTCGTTAAATTAGAGAAACCTCCAAAATATTTAACGTAAGCAGAGAAAATCTTCAAGTGGTTTCTTTCAGTCCAAGAAACCCTTAAACAGTTTCAGTAAATCCGAAAAGAAAGACGAATGTTTCGTTAAACACAAGAAACCTTCGAATGGTTTCGTTAATTTAAGGAAACCTCCAAAACTTAAACGTACGCCGAGAAAATCTTAAAAAGATTTCGTTAAATTCAAGAAATCCTTGAACAGTTTCAGGAAACATGAAAAAATTCAAGAATGATTCATTAAACACAAGAAACCTTCGAATGGATTCGTTAATTTGAGGAAACCTCCAAAACTTAAACCTAAGCCGGTAACATCTTAAAAAGATTTCGTTAAGTTCAAGAAACCCTTGAAGATTTTCGAAAACTTGAAGAAAAATCAAGAATGTTTGATGAACACGAGAAACCTTCGAATGGTTCTATTAAACAAAAGAAACCTTCGAATGGTTTTGTTAAATTAGAGAAACTTCAAAAAAAATAAAAGTGGGCCGAGAAAACTTTCAAGAGGCTTCTTAAGTTCAAAAAACCCTTCAACAGTTTCGGGAAATCTGAATACAATTCAAGAATGATTCGTTTAACTCGAGAATCCTTCGAATGGTTTCGTTGAATTCGAGAAACCTTCAAAAAGTTCTGTAAACCCGGAAAAATCATGAGAATGTTTCATTAAATACGAAAAACCTTTAAAAGGTTTCGCGAAATCCGAAGATTAAAACTTGGGAAGGCCTAATTGAACTTGAGAATAAAGAGGTTACATGAAAGCCACAAAAACCTTGAAAATGTTTCAATAAACTCGAAGAACATTCAAAAGGCTTTTGCGTCATTCTGCAAAAATTATTAAAGTTTGCATAAAACTTATTTAAAAAAAAAGTTTATGAGGTTTTCCAAGAAAAAATGTACTCAAAAACAAAACATATTCTTTATTTTTTAAAACTTCTAATGCACAATGTAAATGTGCAATGGAAATACGTCATTGTAATCCCTTCTTAAGAAGAGAAATAAAAATTGCTCTTCATGAATTTGTAATGGTTGTTTTTTTTATACAAATAAATGTTTTCATACAAACGTTTAGCGTTAGAATATGATTTATAGTACTTTTTCTCTCACTGCAAATGGCAGATGAATATTTTTGGTGAGGGGGTGCTTTTCAGTGAAAATGTATAATATTTGTAAAGAATTTATTCCTGGAAAGAAGCCCAATGAAATATGAAAAACACGTTATATATAATGAGAAAAAGGATCTTCATGCACAATAAAAGGCATGTCACCTGACAACTGGAATTTATCGTCGCTTAAAGCATTTTAGCGATGTTCTGAGGTTCATATATTTTATGATAAGTATTTAAAAGGAAAAGGAATATGTGGCAATTTTTCTAGAAAACTCATAAGATAATTCATCACATATTATAAGAGGATATAAGAATACAAGGAAATACTTAACTTCTGGGAAAAATAATATATTGAGTAATCCTCCCTGATCTCTTCCTTAATAATAGAAATCTGTTCGAAAGACTTTAAAACTTAAGTATTCTAAAACCATTTGCTTTATATTCATCAGTTGTTCTTTACTCTTGATTCCCATTTGTATATTGAGACATATCCCACTTCTGAATTTTGTACGACGAACAACGTACTTTCTCTAAGCCTTCATAACTTTCAAATATTAAATGTAGTACAATATAGTCATCACTTGCCCTTTACTCTCGGTTACTATCCATAGATTGGGGTCTATCCAACTTCTGAATTTTGTAAGATGAAATACAGAATCAGTAATATAGACTAGTTTCCCTAATGCACTATCTTCAAGCTTGTAATACTTTTAAATATTAGATATGGTTCGATAAATTCATCACTCCCCCTTTATTTTTGTTTCCAGATTGGGATCTATCCTACTTCTGAATTTTGTAAGAGGAAGTGAAGGTGTAGCAATACAGTAAAGATTCCCTGATAATGCACTTTCTTGTATTACTTACAAATAGACAGATAAACTTAGATCATTTTTGTGGCATTTCATAAGAGCTTTCCAAAACGCCCTCACTTTTTAAATTCCGTTTATAAAGAAATATTATTTGACCCTTATAGCTCGGGTCAGGGGTGTGCGAACCTTAAGTTTGGTACTAAAATTTGAAGTGGATCCATGCCATAGGGGCGGAGTTATTGAGAAAACAAAAAAAGAGCGATTTCAAAATGGGGGATCCGAAATATTTTATTTTCTTCTAAAAAAGTCAATTTAATAAACTAATTCATTAATTTTCTCCTACACAAAGCTTATTGAATTTATTTACCGTAATATAAATTTCAAAATTGTCTACTAATTATATTCGCCTCATTATCTACTTTTATCCCTTCAACCAAGCTGTATTGGACTTTTCCGCGGAATAGTCCAATACAACTGTGGACGCTTCGTCATTTGCATTGTCCTTTGACATATCTCCATAAAGAAATTATAAAATAAATTTTCTCCATTAATTTTTAATTTGATAAGTTGATATGCTTATTCTTGAATTTTTATATGTGACGTGTTCAATTGAGGTTGAAATGTATTAAACTATATTTTCCCTATCTTTCTGATATGTTGACTAATGGAAAGGTCGTTATGTATATAGGATATATTGTACAATACATATATTTATGGAAGTCATATTACCTGAGCATTGTATGTAACCATGTGGGAAAAGGTTAGTTGAAATAAATGAGAAAGTCCCACAATAGATCGTACAGGGTATTGTGTTATATAGGTAGCGTAGTCAATTTAAGATGGTGTGACAGTTTAATAAGATTAAAATGCCGTATATATACATTTTTATTCTTCAAAGTTTTGTGGGGCAAATTATTTTCTCCGTATCATTCTATTCGTGACATTTATATCATTTTGTGCCCGTTGTGAGAGTAGAAAGGAAAAAAAAAGACCGACACATATAAATTATCGCTGTGAGAGATGGAGGTGGGATTAGGAAAGCCCTAAACGTGACAGTAAAGTGACAGGCAGGAAAATTTGATGTCATATTGGATAGGGTATGGTGGGTTCTCCCATTGTTGTCCATTTGTTGTATTCGAATTCCTCAATTTTCAAACTGATTGTTTCACATAGCCCAAGCACAGAAGAAAGATATTTCCTCCTTGGCTTCTTGTCATATGAGAGTATGCTGAATGGATGGGACTGGGGTTGGGGCAAGATGGGTTGGAGGAATATTGATTGGTGTCATACAATCCCAATCTAGAGGCGTCTGTACCAGTACAAGACAGATGAAGGGATGTCTCCAAATCACAGCAAAGTGATGTTCACTGTCCATACGATTGTCCCCTCCTTTATCGTGCGTTCAATGTTGAAGATGGTGAAATTGTGAATTTATTGCTTGAGATAGAATTTCATTATTTTGGCGTTGCTTTTGTCCCCTTTTCACAAAATATCTGCGAATATTGAGCATTTATTGAGTTGTTGAATGTGTCACAATAAATTGAAGACATACACACATCATCCCTGCCTATTCTTGACCCTCAATACAATATTTTAATATAATAAAATTATCCGTCCTCAACCTTTCCGCTCAACTTGACTAATATCCCATAAATCACGTACAATAGTAAGACGATGATGAAAAGCTTTACTAATAATTGTCTCAACTCGATGGGAAATTGAACATTTTCAGTTATATGTGATTATTCTGAGGACTGCATAGTCACCATTTTGTCCCATTCATCATTGATTTGAAGCATTGCATTGAGTGTGGAAATGGCTTTTGTAAATTTGCTACGTGTGAAGATGATTTTCTCCAACGACTCATTCACTGATGGCCATTGAAAAGGCTCTCGAACTAAAATATGTTTATCCTATTGAGCACTTTGAATCAATGGCATGATCAACAAACGGGATGACAAAGTATAGGAGATTTTACTGAGTGCTCAAAATTGTCAAGATTAAAAACAATTTAAGGTATATAATAATAAATTCTAAACCGCAAGACAAGTCTGTGGAAAAGTGACAGACGCTGTCAAATGTCGACACAAAAGTTGAAGGGGTCGTTCGCGGATGACTTCACGTCGCGAAATGTCAAGAAAGCTCCGAGGAGGACGCGTTTAAGTAAAATCTCCCCAAATCTTAAAATACCTTTTTAAATACAAAAAGAGTTTGTGAAATTTCTCCTCATCGTGAAATCCTCATCATCGCAGCCAACGTAAGACAAACGCAAGATTGAATGTCCTTTGAACCCAATAAGCATTAAACCTTGAGAATTTCAGCAAAATCAAAGAAATTATTGCAGATGTCATACCTTTATCACATTATTCATCAAGTAAAACAATAAATAATCACAGTCTAACACCACAGAATGATTTCGTACAATGTTTCTGTCATTCTTCATCAGGTAAATTACAATAGCATCCCTTTCCAATTAAGGTACTAATCAAGGAATCCTAGACCTTCACAAAAGATTTATTTTAGTGAATTTGATTGAGAAATATGACCTTTAAAATCAAGGGCATAAAGTTTCCCATGTGTCCCATATGTTTCTAGCGTGCCGAAAAAACTTTGGATTTTATTAGCTGTTTTCTGTCATTGTGGAATAAATTAACAATGAATATAAATATAAATTAAAAGCCAACTTAATATTGAATAGGCAACCGAAAACCCCAAATTTGCAACTTACGTAGTTTTGGAGATATCTCGTGAAATATGCACGAAAACAAGAAAAAAAATTACACTAAAAGTGGTTGCATTTTTCAGAGCTAATGTCATCCCCTTGTTTAAAATAATTTAGTAGATTGTTATGGCCTCTACACATTGGGAGCAATTTTTGTCAAAAATTGCTTTTTTGAAGGAAATTCCCTGCAGCCTTGTAGGTGGAAACGTCAAATTTCTGTCAAAAACGCAATTTTTGACGAAAATTGCTCTCAATGTGTAGACGCCTTTATGGCCTCTACACACTAGAGAAAGTTATGTCCATATTGAAGAGTTTTTCCTACACAAGCGTAGGGAATTTACTTCAATATGGACATAAATTTTTCTAGTATGTAGAGCCCATTAGCTAAGAAAAGAACAAAGTGTTCCAAAGTTACAAATATCATCTTATTACTAAAATCCAGGAGCATAGAAGAAGCATCCACATTGAGGGGAAGGTACTCCTGGGCGATCTACGATCAGCAAATTCTTCCAACACGGTATATACGACAACATGATTGAATTGTAGAAAATATATCCCGATACGACATAATAATAATACTCAAATAAAATAACAAATCCCGTTTGACCACTTAAGCGTGAATTATAGCCTGAATTAACCCCTTATCTTTCATACCTTACTTTTAAGAAGCTCTCGTAGAAAATACTCCTTAGAAAATATACGTGAGAAGAACACTGTTTTGCGCTCATAGCGGTGAGCATTGGAACTACGAAAATTATAAATAAACAAATTACAACCCTAAAACACGTGTTTTTATTTCTTTTTCGTGAGCATTTTTTAGAGACGATCCTTGTAGCTTCTAAGATTTGTAATGTTCGGAAGTAAAATCAGGAGATGCATATGACAGTTTTATTCAACCGGTATTAATGTACAGTGCCGCTCAATGATTTAAAGACCCTCATTTTTCTCCTGTTTCCATATCAAATTTAAATGAATAACGTTTAAAACAGGTGTAAATAACAACTAATACCATCTGTAAGATTACATCTAATTTTGTTTTGCTTTATATTCGACAGTTGGTAGCACTGTAGCCAGTTTCGTTATTCATGTCAGAACGAAAACAGATACCAACATTCAACTAAGCATTTTGTTTATACCAATTGCGCAAGTTGTATTATTCCAAAAAATACTTTCATGGACGTGTTTTGACAACATACATTTGCTTATTTTCACATAAAATAATTTTAAAAAAAATGCACGTAAAAATGTGTTTTTATCGGCACCGTAGGTGACAAAATCCGTCTTTAGTTAGGGCCTACAATTCAGATCTTACCCGTATAAGGTCCTCTAATAGTGCCTAAAGCTAGTTATATTAATTTAAAACGGTAACACTAGGTCTCCCATACTCTGTGTCAGACGGGATATTATCTGTTCAATATAAGATTTACTATAAGTACAGTAGCTGTACTCTTTGTCCTACTAAATAGAAAAGCTAATTGCTAATTACAATAATATTGCTCAAGATTGGAGCTCGAGCACTAAAGGAAACCTCCCCTTTCTGACTTGTATAAAATGCATGGAAAATATTGTCAGGGGGATTGAAGTAGAGTTAATAAAATAGGGAAAGATTCTGTTTGTAAAAATTTCAATGAAGTTGACATGCATGCAACCAAGTGCAAGAAAACTAATTCAATACACTTAATTTATTCTGTATGTGCATTCTAAATGAACTTGTCACAGTTTCTTGGTACTTTGTGGCACTCATAAAAGACCCATGATAAATGGCGAAGTTGGAAGTAAAACATACAGAGAGAAGTTATGTAAATAGTCACCAAGACCAATTTCCTCTTCTTGTCCCAATATGAAATTATCATGACAACTATGTGGTATAATTTGATAAAATGCCAACACCTAGCATTGCTTTACATATGCAACAAGAAGCACAAGAAGAAACTTGCCCACATAACATCCCTTTTCGAATGTGGAAAATCTTTCAAGTAATTTTGTGCATATGAAATGTGATATACTTTATCAATAGATTCACCAACCACATCACATGATAAAGTTTCTTCCTTTCGTCTCCCTTCATCTACATATATTTGACTTATTAAATTATTTCGAACCTATAAACTTTATGGTAAAGTTAAAAGGAGAATCGAGTTGAAGAGTGAAAGATAGGGGGACGGAATGTAAGAGAACTCTATAAACTTTACAACTCAAACATAAAGATCCGTCATCCATCAAATAAATCGAACATTTCTGAAATTCTAGATTTCCCTCAGGCATGGAATCAATTCCTCTATATTTTCACCCACTACTGAATTCGCCAACATTTCTTCATATTTTTATTGCTCGAACTCCACGGGGAAGGCAGTATATATAGTCCATAAATCTTTCTATACCTTGAGATTTCCATTTTCAACTCCCACCTGGATCCCTTCATCTAACTTGGGTCAACAACGGCCGATTGCAACTTAAGAGTGTCCCGATGCTGAAGCTTGAGCATAAAGATAAAGCTTCGGCAGTACAGGATTATGACCCAGCTTTTCCTTACGAATTCGTCTGAAACATTGATCTGAAATGATGGGGTTTTTATCATGAGAGTTCCATAGATGTTCAGATAGCAGATTTTTCTGCAATGGCTTATACAACCTATGAAAGAGGATTTCCACCGTTTGCCTCTGGAGGTTGGTCACCAACGCTAAGACGGCGGTGGACACAATAGTAGGAAAAGAAAAGAAATCACTGTTTATGTAAACTTACAATTTTTTTAAAGCATTTGTATATGAATGAAATTTTTTTATTTTATTTATCTGAAAAACAATAGCTGTACATTGTAGATATTTTTGGAGAGTGAATAAATAAATAAATAAAATAAACGAAATTCGGAACCTTCAGCCGTGTTTGAGAGAAAGGTTCTACAGCAGATGTTTGAATCCGTTTGCAAGGAAAGGTAATTCCGAAGCCTCCTAGTTGTCTAAGAAATGTGACTCAATAGGCTCCTACGTGCTGACAATCTGGTTCAAAAAGATGAGGACGACTCAGCCTGATAAGTGTTAAAAATTTAGGAGCAGACTTTATTCTTCGAGAAGACAATACCGACTAAGCTTCCGATGAGTCGACCGCGTGAATCAGGACACAAGTTCTTAAGGGTGTGGTGGAATCGAAAAAAAGTGGTACGTAACACGTTCGAGTGGTGACGGATCCTGATTTAAGCCAAGACTAGCAATTGTTGTAGCGCTGTTTACGTGAGTAAGTAGGTAATTAAGCTCTAACCGACACGTAAATGCTGTCTAAGAAACGCACCTTAGTGGGATCCGAGCTCCGAGTCATCTGGTTCGCAAGAATAGGCTAGCCGAACCTGGCAAGTCTTTAGGATTTAGAAACTATTTCTTTAGAAACAGGCTAATTTCTTTGAGGAGACGATATCGATCAACAAACACCGTGGACCAGAACGCCATCTCATTAAGGGTGAAGACTCAAAGAGCAGTGGAGCATAAAACGCTCGAGTGGCGACATGTTCTAAGTTAGACCAAGACCAGTAATTGTCGTAAGGCAGGTTACGTAAGTAAGTAGGATTTACGACACGTAAATACTGCCAAAGAAATACACCTCAATAAATAAGCTCCAACAGGCTGGCCGTCCGCTTCGCAAGAATAAAGCCGATCCAGTCTGGAAAATCTTTAGGATTTAAAAGCAAACATAATTCTCCGACATAACGAGATAAGTCCAGTTTCCGATGAACAAACACCGTCAAATAAACAAACGAGGCGCCAGCTCGTTAAGGGTGCAGAATCGAACAACAGTGGCACGTAGGATGCTCGAGTGATGACGGATCGTAAGTTAGGCCAAGACTAGCAATTGTTGTAGCGCTGTTTACATGATTAAGTAGGTAATTGAGTAATTATCACGGGTTGGTCGTCCGATTCTCAAGAATAAGACTGACCCATCCTGGAAAGTCCTTAGGATTTATAAACAGACTAAGTTCTTCGAGGAGACGAAATCTATCCAGTTTCTGATGAACAAAAGACGTGGTTAAGAGTACAGAATTGAAGAACAGTGGCACGTACCGGGCTCCAATGGCGACGGGTTCTGAGCTAAGCAAAGATTAGCAATTCTTATAGCCCTAAGTATGCAAGTAACTAACGAGACGTAAATGCTTTCTTGCTTCAGATGGCTGGTCATCTGGTTCGCAAGGATAAGAACCATCCAGAAAGACCCAGAATGACCCAGAACGATCCAGAGCGACCCAGTCTGGAAAGTCTTTTCAACCAAACTCACTTAGAGAGTACAAGGTTGACCCAATCTCATATGTACCGACGTTGTGGACTATAACTCCACCTCGTTAAGGGTGCAAAATAGAAGTACAGTGGCTCTACAGACCCTTGCAGACTGGATAGCTGATTCGCAAATTAAAGGATGACACATTAGCCTTTGCTTTCAGAGTAGGTTCATTAACTTCATCTTCAGAATTGCCTCAAAAACACATTGTATTGTGCAAGTAGAGGGTTAATATTATAATTGCTGACTGTTAACGCTCTAGATTTAGGCTGGACAATGTCCAAAGCCCGAGCGTTACCCTCAAGTGTAAAATGTTCTTTTAGTCTATGCAATTATTGTAAAAGTGTCATTATTGTACTGGTAGTCGAGCAGTGAAGAAATAAAGCAACTTAGAGAAAGTTGAGGTGTTTGTTCTTAAAGCTCATCAGGACATCTCTACATCTTAAAAACAAGTCGAAGAATTTTCTTAATTTTAAGCCGTGTTTTGGTGCTAGTCCAGACAGACGTATCGTGGATTTAGTGACAGCTAAAGTCCAGAAAATCAAAAAACCTAAAACCAAAATCCTGAATGTCAAAATTCCGAAAGGCAAAATCCTGAATATGGGATTTTGGCTATTCGCAATATACACTGTAATAGGGAAAAGTTCCCATGCTTTGAACGGTCCCAAGCTTTATAATGACTAAATTTTTCAAGACAATTTCCCTTACTTTTTAAAATATGAATGAGATGCGTCACATTTATTGAGAAACATAGGAAAAACTTAGTCATTGCAAAGCTTGGAACCGTGTAAAGCATGGGCACTTTCTTCTAGATACGATGTGATAACCTCTGCTCAATGCAGAAGTCATCTTTTATTACAAGGTCTGGATACCTTGAAACAGTACTGTTGGATATTTTCGTATGGCCTGCCGAGTGATAGCCTACCTTGCAAGTATCAGCTGCCAAGCTAGCTTCCGACTTCTTACACGACTTCAATAAAGCAACGCCTAGCGCTGGATTTTACCCTCTAGGATCCTAAGATCTCAAAGGCTTTCAGGATTGCAACAAGCATGGCTTCATTTGCGAACGGAACGTATGATTCCTTTCCCAACTTTAAAAGGATATACCATCCAAAATCACAATTTCGAGCATTCCGCAAAGCCTTAAACGCATTGCCATATCCTTTTTAATACACTACGTACTCTTAACATGAACTTTCGCATAAGAATATAGTATAAATTTTCCGTTTTTTTCTTTACCCACCTAAAACACTTATCCATATATCTCTCGCCATTCTGCATGAGTCCTTGTTGGGTATCAAATAATTCTTGGTGACTTCCTAATATATTTTTTGCCTGACGTAAAGTTTCGCAAGAGCGGAGGACGGAGGAAAAAAAAATTGGCAACTTTCTGTGGTAGACAGGAAAAGGAGTCTGGTGACTAAAGAGAGACTGGTGGAGTAGGTTCTCGGAAATGTGGCCACGTTGGGCCACTTGGGCGACACAAGATAACTTTAATACCTTGTCATTTCACCACATGGTCGCATATTGCACTATACTTTTACATTTTCAACCTCATCTCGGCAAATATCTCCAACTTATGTAAAAAGTTCATGCAACTCACGATATGCAACCAGAAGCGTTGTCATATAAAACTTTCACCGAACCCTTACCCCATATGTCTCAGTCAGATGAAGATGATGCTACTGGTAGAAAACTTATTGAGACACCGACCGACGTGGTGAGAATTTGGGGAGGGGAAAGAGGGTGGCTAACATAGGAAAAGTACCAGGGAGGAGATATATTGAAAAACGACCAAAATAAAAATGTCACAAATTCACCACGTAACTCCCAGTGGGTTATTGGAAGTAAAAAGGTATAGAGGATAAAGGAGGTCAAAGTATTTTCACCATCCGCTTCAAATCGCTGTAGAATCTGTGCTCAGGAAATCCACCACTGTAAATTGTGACAATCTGTAAAATTATTTCAATAACTTTTGCACAAGAAGACATCTACTTTGAATATCACGACTCTCACGAGTGGTGTTCCCTTTTATGCACCTACAACGTTAAATCCAGAACCATAAACTATAAATGTGGTGGGAAATTCGCAATATGCCTCTCAAAATATGAGGAAGAGCTTCTATTTGTACGGCAGAAAACTAAAGAACGATTGTGAAAGATAATCACTATAAGATAAAAAAGTGAAGTTTCCGATATATTTATTGGGGGCGTGGCTTATTTTATTAATGAGTCCCGGTTTTGTACTCCTCCTAAAATTGTGAAATGTTAAGTATTGAATATTCCTTCAGATAAACTAGGTGCCAAAAGTTTGTTGCCTAATGTAGGGTAAGATGGTGTAATTCGGAATCATGTCTATTTTGGAATTTTAAGATTTTTCTCTGTTTCAAATGGTCAAAGAGGAAGTGAAAACCACGGAGAAGTACAAAACTTTACATTCGAGAGTACTTCTTCGTTGTTTTTACCTTTGGCCATTTGAAACAGTGAAAAAATTTCAAAGTTCCAAAATAGATATGATTCCATATTACCCCAGGAAACCAGGTGAAAAAAAACAAGAAAAAATATCACTTTTTTAAATTTTTCTTTTCGCAAATGAGTTGCCTGTAATCCGTAGATCTTATTTATTTATTTAAAAAAATATAATTCATTTTATTTCATATAAAAAATATTTGTTTTTAAAAAGTTGATCATTTTCCATAACTCAAAAGTTTGTTGCTTCATTTGAAAAATAATTGAAAATGGACAAAACAAGGAACCAACTTTATGTAACCCGATTATATTTTGAAGTTATGTTATTTAGGAAGTAAAAGGTGGATTTGAACATTTCTAAAGTTTTCAGTGATCAATATACTATTTAGAAGACACAAGACCTGCTTGACTTACTGCACGAACTTAACCAATTGACTTGGGCATTTCAATCGAGTAAGTACTCTTGGAGTTGTGCGATATGAGAGCGGTATCAATATCAATTGAACCGGCAATTGGTTAAGGTCGTGTAGCAAGTCAAGCAAAGCGTGTTGCCTCTAATAGCTCAGTTGGTAGAACATTCGTCTTACTAACGAGATGTCTCCAGTTCGATCCTTGGTGAGCCAATCTTGATGAAAACAAATCAAAATAGGCCTTCCAAAGTGGTTAAACTTTGATCTTCCAAAATTCGCTATCGAAATGGTTTTCGAACATAGGTATACAAGGATGAAATATTCGCATTGACTGCATCTAAAACCAAAAAAATATGGTTTTGGAGGGAAAAAAGAAGGTGGGAAGAAAAAGAAAAAGACTGTCCTAGATAGTGTTGACTTATGAGAGGAGGGTCGTCGAAGACTGCAAGTCGATATCTCTAACCATTTAGCCTCTTGCCGTGTCACAAGTTGAAAAATCATGAACTGAAGTTAGCTTAAGTTCATTTTTGAAAATTCCAATTATACACAGCGTGTTTTAACCCATTCAGTCAATGTACCAGAAATACTTGAGATAGAATGTTCATATTTTGGGATTAGTTTCCTACAGATTAATAGATGAATTTTTTGAAAAGAATTTTTTTTTACCTATTATGGAGGCGCGGGGAGCCCCTGTTAAACACACATCTTAACGGTCACTGAATTTAAATTCTGTGCATAATTCATTACAAACTATTGCTTTAGATAGAGTAACTATCCAAGAAAACAAATTGGCAACTAGAATTCAAATCAGGAAAGAGGAAAGAGGCCAACTTTAACAAATTTGACGGGATGTCGCATTTTCCGTCCGCCATTTTGAGCAAAAATTTTGCATTACCTTCCGCGAAGCAAGAAAATAATAACAAAATGTATTTTCATCTCTGTCGAATTATTTTTCCCAAGTAATTGAAAAATTAAATTTACTAAAAATCAATTCAAAACTTCAATTTGGATAAAAATTGCCCAGGAATAAATCATCTAAAATCACTCAATTGGCGTATGATGTATAATACCATGGTAAGAAATGGGTTAATGCAATAATTTTGTGTTCTTATTTTTGTAAGAAATGTCCTAGAATTATAAAAGGCTTAAAACAGGAGTTTTCTTCACAGTGTGTCCCTTTTAACTACTTAATTTCTTATTACTTTGTACGGTGATAAAAACTTTGAAATCATTGAACAGAATATGGATTATTTTTCGTCCTTTGAAAAACTCTTTAAAACTCTTATAAAGGAGTCCCACTTGAAGCTTAATAGGACTTGTTCCATCATACAGTGTTGTCACCAAGGAAAAAAATCCTACCTCTTCATTTTATTTTAAGTCTATTTGTAACTCAAAAAAATTATATGAAAAGCGAATGAAAAGAAAGGGAAGAATTTTAAAGTTTTCCCCCAAACCAAGTTTCTGTCTCTTTTGGTCTCCAGACTTTAACCCAAGGTATTGGAAGAAAATACCCTCCACAGTTGGTGTACTCCATGGTGAAGATGAGGTAAGGTAAGAGAGGGTGAAGCCATAAAGCATTTTCCACCCCCCAAAGGTAAAAGATGGGAGAGACGAAAGAGAATGAACAACACCAGAATGGGATTTCATAACGTATCCAGAGACTTGTGTGCCATTTTTATCACCTGTGCACAAAATTGAATTTGATTTTGTGACGGAGGTTCTCAATACACCTAATATGATTTGTTTGATATTTAAATAAGATATTTCCACCGTATACGACATATAGTCATAGTACGATGGTAGTGGGCGAAAGAGAGACAGGCACAAGTCAATCCCGGCAAATGTGCCAGGAACACCTTGGAATTGGTTTATCGAAGGTGGAGAAGATACATCAGCAACAGCAGCAGAAACATCAGCAAGTGAGACAAAATATACAACATTAGGACAGAATCTACTACGGAGCCATTTGGTTATATTTTGTATCTGAGGAAAAATTTCACTCATATAAATTGCAACTTGTGACACATCTCAAAAGGCACATACATAGCATGAGTATCCCTATTTTGTAATTTATTTTTACTACATATCATGAGGACGAATTTTATGGTCTTGTCAGCTGCTGTCGTCATGATTGAACGTTTTATATACACAAAACCAAGTTAAATGGACGCCTTTTCATCTTCTGCCTTTGCTACCTTGTACCCATCAGAAAGCATTTATTTTCCTTTCGAATTATGCACAACCTGTAGCGATATGCAGCAGAACATTATATTCTAGATACATATTCCATGAAGCAAGAATTTGCAGTTCGTATTATCACATAGTAGAACTTTATTACTTACTTTTAAAAATTAATGAGAGACATTTTAAAATGCGTATTAATTGAAAGTGGTTGACCTATGACCTTCAATAATTCAAAATTGCAAATTTTCCGATCATAGGTACGTTTGGACGAAATGTTCATCTGGACTACCTCTAAAACATATCCGAAAATAATTGAAAAAGCTTGGGCCAAATTTGAGAAAAACCAAAAAAAAACATGGGAAAAAACGTCTAAAGTTATTTTTTTTTTGGGGGTCATCGAAGACGAGAAGTCTATATCTCTTACGGTTTAAGGTTAATATATGGTTTAAGCTCCTGAACGGTCACAAGTTGAAAAAAAAAACGATTATAAAACTGCCCTCTCTTTGAATTCGAGCTATTATAATTGAAAAAGTCCCAGTTAACCCTTTAACCACGAGACACTTTTAACGAACTGAAAATCAACAATAAAAATTAAACTGAGAAACATAATCAATGATAAGTCTTACATCTAACCTTGGAAAGTAAGACAGAGACTGATTCGGTGTATTTTGTGCTTCTATGAACGGTAGGGACACAAATAGCCCAAAAATTTAAGTAATTTTTCTAACAATACCAATGAATAATATTTTTCGCTTTAATGAAAAATATTACGTATGAATATTGTAGTCTTTATTGCCAAAAGAGTTTTGCTTAAAAAAAATTGTAAGTATAAAAAGTAAATAAAATCAATTATGAATTTGAGAATTTAAAAATTCGCCATTTTTGAGCTTAAATATTTACTACATAGCAAATAGCTACAGACTTACAAAAAATATTCTAGATTCCTTCAACTTTCTACTTTACAATTATGTACAGACATAAGAAAACAATAACTTTAGGTAGTCAGGAAAATTTATTTTCTTTATGGGACACCGGTGTTCCAATCGTCCTTAAAGGGTTAAGGGGTTAGCCTGATCTTTAACGCTTAAGCACCCTGGCCTTAGATCAAAATCAGAATTTCAATCAATTTGTGGAACTTAAAATGTCTTAGTAAAGAACCAAAAAAAAGTCGATTTTCCACACTGAACGAAACGTCACTTTTGATAAATAACTTTATTTTTTTTACTGGATTCGCTGAACAAAACTTAAGTAAATCAATATAGACAGAGTGGCGTCAAATCGGGGACTAATATCAAGAAAATTTCAAGATTTTGGTATTCTGAAATAAAAAAATTAAAATCAAATTGTCAAATCCAAAACACAAACCGCGTTATAATATTGGACAGCTTCCAATTTTGCTGAGTTTGAAGGCAAAATTGAACACTAAAGATAAATTTATTAAAATTATGAATTTCTATTCCAATATTTATTGAATAATGAATTCTATCTAAATATTTGTTCTTTTTGGAAGATTTTAACACTAAATTCGTTAAATTTTGAATATGATTTGAGTTAGAATTGCTATGTTGAAAATTCAGTGTGAGCAATTGCTTACGAGAAATATGAAAGAACTTCGTGATTACTTCAATCTTACACACAGAAAAATTTTGACTCTAAATTTAAGAATATATAAGATCCTGTGAACTTAAATTGGACGTGTATCCCCGAGGCGTTTAAGTTTAGAAACTCTGAGCGAAAGAAATGGGCTAGAATCACTAGCTCTTTCAATTTAAGAAATCGGGAACTTAAGTTCTGCATTAGCTGGAAAATCAAAAATGTCTACGGATTTGCAAAATGCAACTAAAACTAAGCGATCAAGGATTTATAATTAGGGCATTGGCATTCATTGGATGGGATTTGAAATTAAATTCCTGGGTGTTTCTGTTTAAGAATTTTCCATTTTTCTGTGTGTATTTTGCTGTGGTAAAATAGACCGCTGATATAGAAAGTTTCCGGATTTCTTGTGACATTCTACGGTATCCTTACATAAACAGGAACAGGTCTTGGTGAGATAGGTTCTTGAAATGGAGAAGAATGAGCATCCTATTGAGGCGGATTAGTTGTCCAAAATTACAAGCAAAGTGTCCAAAATAACAGTCAAATTTATCTCTACATATCGATTCATTTTTAAACGTTTTAAGATTAATTTTAGTAAAAAATAGAGAGATAAACAGCTTGTCAAGTTCATAAATAACCCTTCTGAAAAAAGAGTAACAAAAAATTTCAATAAGTAGTGAAAATATTGAACTTCAAACTTGGAACATTGATGCTTATAAGCACCCTGTCCAAAATTATGATCGCATCCCCTATTAGGGGCATAACATTTCCTATGTTTCCCATATGTTTCTAGCGAGCCGAAAAATGTTTTGAGTTCATTAGCTATTTTCTGTCATTGTAGAATGAATTAGCAAAAAATACTAATACAAAATAAAATCCAATTTCATAACTAAGAGGCAACCGAAAACCCTAAATTGGCAACCTACGTAGTTTCGGAAAAAATTACACTAAATCCGGTCGCATTTTTTAGAGATAATTCACCCCCCGTCCCCTATAGAGATCCATATGAATTGAACACATGCTTGACATAAGTCTAAGTAGAGTAGACATAAAAATCACTGTTTACAACTGCCCCATGTTTCGCCCAAATGGTGTTTCTTTAAAGAATGGCTTCAATCCGAAAAATAGGTGACATGCCCATGTTATTGTACTTTGAAAGATTCGTCAATTCGATCATTTCAGAGAAATAAACAATTAAGCTTATACTTCAGGAGAGAAAGCCGTAAGGCATTAACTAAATTGGAACATCTGTCAACAGTTTCAGTAAATTGTTTTGAATTCAAGTGACAAGTGAACATGTAATACTTAAGGGTAAGTAAAAGACAGTCACAGAGAGCCTATCGTTATCATCTTGTATCATTAAGAGACTAGATTTTGCATTTAACATTCTATCTTCAGAATCTGTGTTATGTCCTAGACACACTTATACGACTTAAGCCGATAGACGGCTTAACGTAATGATAATCAAAATAATGATTTGAATAAATTCCCATCAATCCCACTGACTAAGCCGTTTCTCGGCTTAAGTCGTAAGTGTGTCTAATACGGGCTTCATGACCATGTCACAAGACTAATGTTAATATTAATACTTTCTGAACTGCGAGAATGCCAAAAAAGGATAGCAAGTGTTTTATCTTGCCTCTCTTTTATGTTTTGCTCGAAAACTGACCGAATCACAGTTGGCACGCATGGAAAATTGCTCGAATTGCCCGTAATACGATTCAAAAAGCAATTAATTCAAACAGTACTATCTTACTCATCTTATTACTCCACTAGAGTGTACTCTTTCTAACACATGTGATTTTCCATTTGAAATTTGGCGTACTGTATACCTCCCTTTCCGGCTTTTCTTAATATTAATATTAATCTTATATGTGACACCACGGTCAGACCTAAGACTTAACTATCTGGCTTAACTTTTCTAATTCCTCATCAAGCGTGATTTTTTAGGGAATTGTTGTTAAGGATTGAATATTAAGGGCAAATGATTCATTCGATTTGGAAAATCAATAAAATTGCTTGTTATTTAGAATTTTGAGACCTTCCGGAACTGGGCTAAACCTCCAGTCTGAAGCCGGCATAAGGCATTGAAGTGAACGATTGAGCTTTTCGTGATGTGGGGTATTTAATTAGGACTCCTGCCCTATTCCGAGATACTCCCACTAAATTCATTCTTCCTGACCATTGCAATACATGGTAATACACATATCAGACCCAAAAGACCAGCAAAAAAAACTAGTATAGGTCTTGGAAGTGTATAATGAGGATGTGAAAGTAATTCAACACCCAAATACGTGTCTCATTACAGAATAACCCTTTGAGATGATTGAACAAATCAAACTCGACTTTTCCCATTACTCTCGGATTTACTCCAATCTTCTGCTATCCCGAAAGATCATATGCCAGTGTTGTCTTTCCAATCGGCCAAATGGAATGGGATAGTCAGGGTTGAAAGTAAGAGGGTGGTGAAGCATTAGTAGAAGATCAGGAAAACTTTCTGCAAACACATACATCCCAAAACAAAACTTAATTATCTGATTGATTGTTTGATGATGAAGAAACTTTGGAGACTTGAAGCCCGTCAGCAATTGGGTCTTCCTTAATAACTTCACGATATTCACGTCACTTTTATACTGTTAAAACTTTTCCTTGGGATTCCCAGTGAAGAAAAAAAAAGAAGAATACAGAAAATAAAACGACACGACGGAGGAAGGAACAATTTTCATCAATTGAACATTTTGGAAGAGGAAATTTCATGGCGAAGACCTCGACATTGAAGTGAAGTCGGTCAAACGAGGAAACCCTCCACTCTCCTGGAAAAGGGCACTAAGTGGGTTAGGGTATGTGGGCTGAAATAAGGGGGAGATGTACAAGAAAAAAAAAATAGAATAAAAAAAAGTTGAGGAATCTGGAATATATTTGAATTGGATTCGAGTCAGTCAATGTGAATTTTATATAATATACGATAAATATATGGTCACGCGCAAATGGCATTAGTGCAATTGATTTCCAATTTAGTACAATTCCCACGTCACGGAAATATAGCAAAACTACGTGACAGTCGGCTTTCCTCCTTTTTTCATTCACTCCATCCCCCCCAAACCACCCCCATTTTCCCCATTTAACCCCAATCATTCACACTTACAAACACACCCACGTTCACCGAGGACGAAAATTCAATAGAATATTACATTACAGCTCTCCATGGCATTAGACCAGCATCCCCAACCCCCCAGTCAAATCGACACAGACTGGAATCCCCCAGAATCAACCCCCCGTATTTGCCATCTCCCATGAGAAATTGTAAGGCAACGTTGGAAAACTTCTCAATGTGATCCATAATAATTTGTCGACGACAAACCTTTTCTTCTGGTCCCCCCAACATCTTCTATCCCCCCCATCCAGACCTCAGACTCCTCTTCTCCATGTCCTATCCCTATGTTCAATTCCAGAGACACACGGTGGCATTACAGTGTAATTGAATTGTAGTAAAATATTGCAAAAGGAGTTTAATTTTCCTCCTTCACCGTGAAATACTATCTCTACTTCCATTGCAATACCCGTGGCAAATTCAGCTTGGAAACTCATACTCATTCCCTAACTCACTATAGCATGGGGTAAAATGAACTGCATCAAATTAAGAGAAGAGTGCAGTTAAATTAAATTATTGTATAGCATTTCGAGGGTGGGAATGAGGTCACAAATTTATATCATTTGTACGATTTTATCATTCGCCACACAGCTCACATGAAACTTTTTGCCCCATATCTCCTTACCCAGGAAAAGCTTCTAGAAAAGTCAAGGTGTTGCCAGTGTGAATGAGAAATTTAATTCACAATTTCCAATTTATCCCCAATTTCAGCTCAAGATGCTGGAAAATTGCATTTGAGTATAATCAATTGAACAAGAGAATCCTAAATTTTATCCATGTCACTGTAGTAGGGGAAGGCCGGGTAGTTTCACGAATGAATTCCCATAAAGAAAAATTTCACTCAAAACTCAATATATTCTGCACAGAAAATATTTCGGAAAATTAATCGTAAATGTTTGTAAATTAGTCCTGGAGACTGGGGATCTCAGTGACGCAATAGGCAAGACCGTTGGGTCTTGGGCGGTGAGATCTCTGACTTGACTCCCACAGTTGTGAAGTGCACATTATAATGATTACATTGTAATATCGAATAAAATTGTCTCCAAACGATTAACCCATTCCTTACCATGGTATTATACATCATACGCAAATTGAGTGATTTTAGATGATTTTTCCAGGGCAATTGATATTCGATTTTCTGTCGGGAATGGATTTTTAGTTACTTTAGTCCTTCTATTACTTGGAAAAAATAGCCCGACAGAGATGGGAATACATTTTATTGTTCTTTTTTCGCTTCACGTGAAGTCATGCAAAAATTTTGCAAAAAATGGCAGACGGAAAATGCGACATCCCGTCGAATTTGTTAAAATTGACCTTCATCCTCTTTCCTGATTTGAATTCTAGTTGCCAATGTGTTTTCTTGGATAGTTACTCTATCTAAATCAATAGAGTTTGTAATGAATTAATGTGTAGAATTTAAATTCAGTGGCCGTTAAGACGCGTATTTGAGGGCGGCTCCCCGCGCCCCCATAATGGATAAAAAATATTTCTTTTCAAAAAAATCATCTATTAACCTGTAGGAAACTAATCCCAAAATATGAACATTCTATCTCAAGTATTTCTGGTACATTGACTGAATGGGTTAATAATAACAACCGGGGACTTACAAAATGTTCGTAAAAGTTTGTACTCTTTTCACAAAAATTTTTCGTAACTTGAGCGCATGACGAGCATTTCTGATTCCCTTACAAACATTTGTTCGTTTACTTATATTTGTCTCACAAAAGTTGACGAACAAATGACAAAATTTTACAACAATTTTTTCCGTGTGCATACAAACATTCAGGAACAAATGTGTGTAAAAAAAATCTAAAAGAAATCTTCGTCGAATGACCATTTTACAAATAATGTTTGTATACAAAGTTTTACAAACTTTTTTGTGGTTTTTTACAAACATTTGTTCGGAAATGTTTGTATACACAGAAAAATGTTTGTAAAATCTTGTTAATTGTTCATAAAATTTTGACAAACAAACGAAAAGGTATGAAGAAATGTTTGTAAAAGAACAAACAATGCTTGTCAAGTGATTATGCTACGAACAATTTTTGTGAAAAAAACTTTTCCGAACTTTTCAGTGGGTCGATGTATTTACCAGAATTTCGCAAGTCCCAAATAGAAATTGACAAACATTTACCAACAATTTTATGAAATATTTTTTTTGATGTTCAGCCACGATGGTAAGTTCAGAAAGCAATGTCTTATAAATGTTTTATTTTCAATTTTACTGCTCGAACTCAGCAGAGAGAGCAGTAAAATACCTCGATTTTTCACACCCTTCCTCCAAATTTCTTCTTTCCACCCCATGGGAGACTAATTTTCACAACAAGCCTTCGGGTTTCCAAGCTGTTTATCCGTCTGTCTATCGCCAGCTCTAGAGGATAAACGGTTAGAGATAGCGACTTGAGACCTTCGGGGGACTTCCCTGCCATCACTCAACTCAAGGATATTTAAAATGCCTCTCATATGCCCCCACCCTTCTCCTTCCTCTCCAAAATTATGTTTTTTGGGATTGCCGGAAAACCCATCGTAGAGCTTTTTTCAACCGGTTATGAACCGGTTTATAACCGATGACTAATTTTTATTCTAAATTCAATTATATATTGGTTCTGAGGTGTATTTTGGACAATACCTTGAGTAATTTATAAATTGTTAAAAGCCTATTGTGAACCGGTAATGAACCAGTTATGAACCGAAAAGTAATTTTAGATAGATAGCTAGAGCGATAGATGAATATTTCATCATCAATGATTTAAAAGCGCAATATACATAACTTTATGTTAGATCCGTAATTTTGCGGCCACTACTGTCTTAGCGTTGATAACCATCCTACTCCGGAGCAAAACGGTGGAAAACTCCGGGGGGGATTGTATATACCAAAGATGTCTCAAATTTTGATTTTTATTATATTTCTTAAAATTATTTTAGGGTCCTTTTGAGGTATCGCATCTAAGTCACGAATTCGACCACTTCACAAAATCTTGGACGGTTTCCCATCCCTTTTACACATATAATTAAATAATAAACGGTTTAAAAATATTGAAAAAAAGCTACTGATCAAATTCCTGGGCTTAAACAATCTTATAAAAATGTTACACGAATTGTAATAGCAACTATTTGTACCTTTTTACGTGCGTTTTGGCATTATAAGGGGAAGTGGGGTACCTTTAAAATTGGGGCACCTTTGAAATTGGAATTTTTCACCTATTTTTAAATAAAATTGAACCTTAACATGATATAATTTAGGTGCACAAACAGATTGAGAAGCTAAATTACATTATGATATGGCTCAGTAAAATATAGTATGGCTCAGAAAAATCCCAATTTCAAAGGTACCCCACTTCCCCCTACACAAGTCGTTACCGTAATTTATTATACATTAAAAACCCAAGTGCTTAAATTAATATTAATGACTTTTTGAATTTAATGACGAATAACTTGAAAACTGTAAATTGAGAACAGTTTACAGCACCATCTAGAGGGATTTTTGTTCAAGTTGTATCACTAGTGACACTGAGAAAAAGGTTTACTAAAGTCAATAAATTTTGAGGAATTTGTTAAGCTAAAAGCTTCATGTTCATGGAAAAAGTTTCATTGAAAAATGAAAACAAACAAAGTCACTGAATTTGGCAATCGTTTTCTCCGCATGAGGGCACTATTTTTTTCCCGCAAGTGGCGCTAGGCGCTATCAACTGTTCTCAATTTTTAATTCACATTCTTTACAAACTTTTCGGATACATTTTGGCACAGATAATCCTTCATCCAAATAACTCATGACAAAAAAAAATTAAGGTATTCTATCTGTCAAATAATATGTAAAACTAATTCTATGAGCCATATTAACTAATTAGGTGTAATTGGGAAACTTTAGTGAGTGTAAAAACTCTTGGGATCATTCTTCTTTTCTTCACATAAATGTTAATTCTCACCCTTTCATCCAAGTTCTTCCAGGAGTTGTTGCAATTGCAGTAGGTTCCCCGAGTGAGCTTTGAATTTCGAACATTAACGTACACTACACTAAAATAAATTAGTTATACCTTGAGTAGAAGTTGAGTTACAAGAAGATTATCGTTGTATAGAATTCTTGAGCTATTCGCCCTAATTAGACACTAATGGCTGGGAATCTTGTACAAATCCGTTTCATTGAATTGTTTTCCTTTTTATCCGCACACACTGGTACTCCTCTGGACCACTATCAGGGAGTCAGATCAGAAATCACAACAGAAACCATGAGGAGAATGTGAAAATCCAATCGAAAATAGTTCTGATTGCGGATTTTAACCACAGGAAAAGACTCAACTCAAGAAAATGCAAGAGAAGAACAAAAAAAATTAAGAAGGAAAAAGGAAACACCACGAAAACAACAGCAAAGTGAAAAAGACTTTATGGAGTACTCGAAGTTTTACTACATAAATGTTTATTATGAAGAAATAACACTATTGGGATTTAAAACTAAATAAATATATACTACAATTTTCTTGGTAGTATATAGAATTATAAACTTAGAATTCAATAAGATTTTACATAATGTTGTGAGTTGTATAGCCGTTATGGTACTTCCTTATGGCCTCTCCGTCACTAATGGTTATTTTACTTAAAATTGTTTGTCGATAAATCCACTAATAATCATTGTTTCTAAAGAAAGAACACCTTTTTATTTTTATCTTAAATAGAAATTCTGGAATTGCTAGAATTGTAAATAAACCGACTGTATTAGTAGTATTTTCCAAGACCTTTCATTTAATCCACATACGATAAGAATCGGACAATTAAAACCGAAATAATGGTCATTTTAGTTTCGTTTTATTACTCGAACTACGTAGTGAAAGCTATATTATTTTGAAATGGTAAGGCTTGACACTAGATGATGGCACTGTTTTTTGTAACCGTTGCATTCAATTATTAATTCCTTTGACAATTACCTTTCATTGAATGGAAAGATGGTTTATATCCAGAAATTTACTAAGAAGTAATAACAATAGCGAGAGTTCGTGGTGTAATTGGTAAGAGCGTTCGGCTCTTGGGCGGTGTAACCCCCGGCTCGACTGTCACAGTTGTAAGTTTAAGTCTCGCCAGGTGCAAAAATTTTTGGCACGCCTGAAGAGACATTTTTCACACAAAAGATGCCAATAAAAACCCGATATATCGAAGTAATAAATAAATAAAATAGCAATAGCAATTATCTCATACAACACACCATTTCCCCTTAATCCGAGACACCTTCCCCTTCTTCAGACAAGGAAGCGACACGCCCACAACTGTCAATAGTAACTCGCAGAAATATTTTTTAAATTAACTCGTAAATTTAAAACTCTAATTTATTGATAACGCCTTACACCTGGAGCAACAGAAGCTGTGATTATCAAGAATCAGAGCTAAGAATAAAAACTTAAGCCTGAGAAAATTGTGGCAAAAATAGGAAGTCTATCTTACAATATACTGACTGAAGCTTTTTTATTCACTGCTATTAACTTCTTTTCTTTTAATGCTTTTTGTGGGGTCATTTAGCTCTTATTCATCACAAGAAAAGCGATTAAGTGAGAGCTTTCGAGTAAATCATAGGGGATAAGAAAAGAATTTTGTAAAGGATTTCAATGAAACAATTGACGAGAGAATTTTATGAGTTCTTTCAACCATATTCAACAATAAAAGGAAGAAGAAAATGAACACATTCTTTCTTCAAGTTCCACCCTCTTTTAGCTTTTCCTCTACTCTAGGCACACACACACACATTAAATTTCACATAACACGCATCACAAGTGGCAAATCTTACATGTGTTAATGGAACCAAATGTTCTAGAAGACCAACTAATTTCTTATCAAAAATTATGCCATTATTTATGCTAAGTCTACGTTATTATAGCTGAAAGACTTAAATTTTACGCAATAATATTTTAAAAACCTCCAAATTGACACTCAGAACCTAATCCTCCGTGTGAGGGCGCTATTTTCGCTGTGGCGCTGACAACTGTTCTCAAATTTTAAATTCTAAGCTTGCTTTAAGAAATTGTCAAAAAACTTTAACTGCAATTACGAATCGATAATTCAAGATGGAAATTTTTTGATCGTAAGCGTCATAAGTATAGACGAAATGTTTACCTGGACTACTTCCAAGACTTATCCTAAAATTTAAAAAAAAACGTAGGGTTATTTTCTAAATAGACCTGAAAAACACGTTTTTGGAGAGATTATAGAAGATGGGCAGGGAAAATGTAAAAAAGCGTCAAGAAAATAATGCATTTTTATTAGGAGTCCCCGAAGACCGGAAGTTTATATCTCTGTTTAATCTTCAAATAGGTGACAAATTGAAAACAAAATGATAATAATACTGCTTTCTCTTTCAATTCCAGCAGTCAAATTCAAAAATAATTTCCTTTTTAGCGAATAAAAAATTAAAAAAATATATTTTAAAATATACAATAAAATAAATTTAAAAAAAACTAAATAATTATTTAATAAAAAATGAATAAATAAAATTTTCAATGTCAAAAGTCGCTTCACCATAGAATCTTATATCCAGTATTTTTTAGAATCAAAGGAATAAAATAAATAAATATTTGCAATATTAGTTAAATAAATAATTGATTAATTATTTAATTAATTAATACAAAGTTGAGTGTTTGATAAATTGCGAGAAATTAATGTTTTCTCAAATTATTTTCAAATAAAGAGCTTTAGGCAACATTAAATAGTGACAAAGCTCAATTAAGTTTTTATTTCAAAGGGAGATTTTGAATTGAAATACCCTCGTCTAATAGAACCAGTTGATACATATAAACAATTTTAATTCGAAATGCATCTCTCTGTACTAGGCACCTAAATAAATCTTGAAAAAATCATTTTTGAAGTAAAATTTGCTGAAAATGTCTTACGGTATCATCTGTGTGATATGGAATTAACTCACTGTACAGAACTCATATCGCCAAGTGTATTTGTTGACGTTGTTAATAAATTTAAGTAAACATTTTAAATTTTTTTTGTTTTTCTGTTCATTATGCCTAATACACAGGTGGATTACAAAAACACAGAGTTTTTTAAATATCTATTTCGAACATAAAGCTCTTAAGACTTTTTCGCCGAAAGGTAGGCAATATTGGTCAAAGGTCAATAAGAGATTCCTTTTTCGAAATGGTAATTTCAAAGAAAAATATTCTTGTTTAAATGGGAGAAAATCATTTTTGGTAGGGTAAGTGTGCCAAATTCCGGCCAGATTGCAATTTCGGCCACCTTTTTTGTTCCTCGAATTTCCATGAATTTTTAGTTTTTACATACTCTAGAGATTATACAATGCAAAAGAATAACAAAAAATGTAGCTTCGACAAACGAGATGACGTGAAAAAGACATTGGAAGAATTCCCGAAGGGTAAGGAACTATGAGAATGAAGGTGGCCGAAATAGGGCACCAAAGCTATGTCCACATTTTTATTCATTTTAAAATGTATTAAGAATGATTTTAGAGAAAGTAAAGACGATAAACTTTCTACAAGGTTCTAAGCAACACTCCTAAAGTAGAAGGAATGAAAAAAATCAATTTCTATTAATGATATTACATTTCAAAATTGAGACTTTGGCGCTTGCATGCAACTATGCCGAAATTTGGCACACTTACCCTAAGTAAATTAGTAAATTTAGTAAGTAAAATATTCAAATTGGTAAAGTAAAATTTGAAAATGGGTTAAATTTCATGAAATCAAAATTTGTGTCCGTTTCTTTCAAAATTTAACTCAACTGAATTTAATTTGGTGTAATGTTCAAAATAAGAGGAGTCCGAAAGAGTGGGAAATTCTTATGCAAAGCTTTTAAGAAAGAAAGGGATGTGAATTTCGATTATATGACATTTTTCTGATCTAAAAGGTGTGCCAGAACCATTAAAACCTCCTGTACAATTTTTTGATCGGTAAAATTTCATGAATATAAAATTCGTGTCCCTTTCTTTCTCAAAATATTTGCATAAGTCTATCCCACCTTTTCGATCTCAAAAATGGACTAAACTAAATTTAGTTTGGTGTAGTTCAAAAGAAGAAGAAGAGTCCGAAAGAGTGGGATAGACTTATGCAAAGCTTTTAAGAAAGAAAGGGATTTGAATTTCGAATATATGAAATTTTTCTGATCTAAAAGGTGTGCCAGAACCATTAAGACCTGCTGTACAATTTTTAGATCGGTAAAATTTCATGAAATCAAAATTCGTGTCCCTTTCTTTCTCAAAATATTTGCATAAGTCTATCCCACTTTTTCGGTCTCAAAAATGAACTAAACTAAATTTAATTTGGTGAGACGTTCAAAAAAAGAAGAAGAAGAGTGTGAAAGGATAGCCCAGCAACGAAAGAGTTCCCTGTTCGACCTGTCGCGACGGTGGCGGCCTCCCAAATGTTCAGAAAGTGGTGGCCATCAAGGAGAACTATTGCTTCAACCGCGTTCGCTTTTTCCCAGCCCGTAAGGATTTACATTGGACCGAACCCTGTTCCGAACGCGTTTGCTGAACGATGTTTAAACAGGGAACTTTCGTTGCTGGGAGGATGAACATATGCAATGTTATTCAGAAAGAAAGAATTCAGAAAGGATGCAAATTTTGATTTTATGAAATTTTCCTGATCTAAAAGATGTACAGGAGCTATAAGTTATTTATTTTTAAGATTCAAATTTATGTTTATATAATTCATTAACAGAATATGGGAAAAATACAAAGTGTTCGAAGACAGAGTGTGCGCGAAGCCTAACAGCCTTCCCCTACTAATTTTCATTTTTAATTACCATTTTAACCAATAATATTTACAAATGTGCTGCAGCCTTTAAATGGATGTAATTGCTAAATTTCTTTTATATAGTGAAGAGTTCTTACTTTCCCCTAGAAACCAGACCATTGATACCCCCTGCGTGGCTAACCAAAGAGAAATAAATACTAGAGAAAAAGTCACAGTCAAAATGTCAGAGTAAAACCACATAAAATGTTGCTATAGTAGAGAAGAAAAAAAAAGGTGTTGTGATTTTTTTTGGCCCATTCATTACACCCTTTCCACAAAAAGCCCCTAAGAAGAGTACCCTCGAGAATCTCTTCTCTACTTTTCGTCAGAGGCCAGCCAATGTTGTAAATTAGGCTACACGCAAAAAGAGGCAAAGGAAAACTGCGGAAGAAAATTCACCAACCCATCTTTTGCCCAAACCACGTACAAAAGACCTGTTTTTTTCCTCCCGCAGTTAAAGGGAAAAGTCCCAAGGAAAGACGGAAAAACAACTGCCACCATCTAAATATTAGGAGGAACGGAGGAAACAACCGAACCGAGACCGGAGAAAGTCGGAAGAGAATAAAATTTAATATAACGAGAGCCCAACGAGATATTTTTATGTCAAAAGGATTTTAACGAAATTGTTCAACACACGAAATACAGAGAAAATTGTCTAAAAAGGATGAGATTATGGCGGTGGTAGGGGTATGGAAGGGCTATACGGTACTAAAGTGTGAGTATGAAGAAAAACGACAGTCCCTGGGAAAACGTTAACGACCTCTTCTCTGACCATTTTGTATTCAATGAAGCATTTTCCGCACTTTCCTTTACCATCGGTCCAAAAATGGTAATGTGCACCTCCGGAAATGCCCTCTTAGTTTTTAAGTAAGACCAAAAGGAGGGATCCTCAGTGAGGTTTCCAAAAGAGGACCCCGGAAAGACAATCTGTTTAATACACTCTGTATTTCTTTTTTTTTCTCTTACCATTCTATTCTTAGTATAGTTGTGCCAATTATCTACATTTTACGCCGCATTGCTTCCACACACTGCGAAATGGGACAGAAAAGGGGTGAAAGAAGATGCTTTTATGCTTGAAAAGTTTACAAAATTTGGTGTCAAATAAATCTCCTTACGTAATGTCTTAACTTAAAGCTACAGCGTTAGTTCATACTGAAGTCTTGAGACTTTCTAAATTCAAAGTTTCAAGATAAATTTAGCAGAAAGTTTTACATAGCACATTTTCGAATTAATCCCTTCCAATACACACATGGTCACAATTTATTGTGATGCAAAAATGTGTCCAGCATTACTTCCAACATCAATAATACCCAATGAAGATAATAAATTTCTTTACAGAAAATTTAATTGTCTTGACAATCCAATATACTTCTGTCCTTGTAAAAATAAACTTCTTTGAAATTTGTTTGTGCAATTTGTTCAAGAATTCTGGCTCTTACTCACCAATCAAATGATAATCTTAATTTCTTGCTTTTGACTCAGGATAAAAATTACACCTTGCTCGAACTTCAAGGGAAAGCATTATGTTTAAATATTCTCTGTGTTTTAAGTTACTTATTTATTTCGGTACTCAAACTCTTTGGATATGCTGAAAAAATAATTCAAAAGAATATTTGATCATTTGCACTTCTATGACCTTGAAACACCCCTTCTTATTTTCCAAGGTCATAACCCAATTGACCAGTAATAATGATCTATTATTTTGTTCTTTTCATCAACCTCTGCATTTTATCAATTTTATGGAAAAATAATTTTTAGAAAAATTGTTCAAAAATAGAATTTTTCTTCGAGACGGAGGAAAATGGTCTTTCGGGTCTTTCTCAATTTTATGACGCGATAAATAACATATAACACAATTAACCCTTTAAGGCCGAGAAGATCAAAAATTAGAGGTCAGAAAAAAAACACTTTTTCTGACTTCTTAGACCAAAACGCAATTCTATAAATACCCTAGGTTGTCTAAATAGAAAATTAAAATCCAAATGAGAAAATGTGAAAAATTGTGAATACTAATTGGCTGAGTGCTCGATTCCTATTTGAACCTTAATATCGAGGTTAAACAACAATCTGATAAAAAAAGCAAAGTGGACGAAATGTGGCTAATGAAATTCTCTACTAAACCTTCAAAAAAGATTTTAAATACAGGTTTTGTTTTCGAAAAATCTTTTGTAAAATTTGCCAAAAAATGCAAAATATGAGGCTTCAGCGCCTCTGGTATCGGTTTGACGAACTTCATAGTTATTAAGAATTTTCGGCCAATTAAAGATCTTTAACTTTCCTTCGTAAAGAACGAGGTCGCTTCAGCAGAGTCGAAGAGTCGCTTAATTATTATTAAAAAGCAAACAGCAGAATCGAGTTTGTCAAAATAAAAGTGAGAAGTATTTTCGTAAATCATTTGACGGAAGCAATAGAAAAAATACCACGAGAACCCAAAGACAAGAAAAGTATTCAAAATTGTTGCATATTGAAGAATTTCGAGAAGTCATCGATTAAACCAGCAATTGTCGTAACTTACTTTTGACAACCTTTCAAGGCACATAATCTTCAGTTCAGCTTTTTTTTCTTTAAAAAAGTTTTTTAAGTGATTTATGAATAGGTTCAAATCGGTTGAGAACCGGTAAACGTAAATGATGCGAAGGTACTTTTAAGGTCTATACCTTAATAGTCATGAGTTCGAGCACAATGCAAAGCTTGGGACGCTTTGCCACCCCTTTTCAAATCATTTTACAAAAATTTCCTAGAGTTAACTTCTAGTTTATTAGTAGGGGGAGGTGGGGCTACTTTGAGCTGTCGGGCTAGATTGTTATACAAAATTTTCGCCAATTTCTAAATGAAGCTGTCTTTTTGCAATTATTGTATTTAAATCCATATTATTTTGTCTATCCAAATTGTATCATGTTAAAACCCAGTTTACATAAGAAATATGCGAAAAAATGTATAACAATGTAGCCCCACAGCTCAAAGTAGCCCCACCTCTCCCTACTAATAAACTAAAAGTTAACTCTAGGAAATTTTTGTAAAATGATTTTAAAAGGGGTGGCAAAGCGACCCAAGCTTTACAATGTGCTCGAACTCATGACTATTTAAGTTTAGACCTTAAAAGTACCTTCGCATTATTTACGTTTTACCGGTTCTCAACCGATTTCAACCGATTCATAAATCACTTAAAATCCGACAAAATAGTTTTAAGAGTAAAAAATGATTTTAAGATAAAAATTACTTATCGTATCATAACCGGTTCATTCTTGTTTCGCAACCGATTCAGCCGATTCATAAATCACCTATGAATCGAGTTCGAACAATTAAACTGTAATACAGATATATCGTTGGTTGCATCGGCCGTTGTCGTACTCGTATATCTTATGTCTCAGCATTTCACGCAAGAGGTCGTTCTCAAACGCAATTGAGAACAGTTGAGAATTAAATTGAGAATTACAAAGTAAAATTTCTTATGCATTCTTTCATCATGTGAATTCAGCTTTAGAAACACTGAGAGAAAGAACAGTTGGGCAAATCAAGTAAGAGAATAAAGCGTGTCCACGATAAAATTGTTCCAAATGATTTGATATTTTTACACTGAGTGAGAGAAAACCGAAAAGTTAAAATAACATTCCGGAAATGTTAATTTTACCCTGCAGTATTGATCCGAAATCGGTGTAAATATTACCCTTTTTAGGTGTATTAGGGGTTAAAGTTACCCTTTTTCATGTTAATTTTACCCTTAATAAGGTGTAAAATTAACATTAAAAAATGTTGATATATTTTTACACCCAAAAAGTGTTAAATTTATGAAGAAAAAATGTTAATTGCACCCTCTTTTTTTTCTCAGTGAATGAATAAAACTTCCCCTAGAAAATTCACATTTTGACTGGATGCTCTACTGCTTCAACTGACGAAATAATATCTGTCTTGTGTTTGCCCCATATTCCCCTACACTGAGAAAAAAACAGAGTTGCGATTAACTTTTTTTCCTCATAACTTTAACACTTTTTAGGTGTAAAAATATATCAACATTTTTTAATGTTAATTTTACACTTTTTTAAGGGTAAAATTAACATGAAAAAGGGTAACTTTAACCCCTAATACACCTAAAAAGCATAATATTTACACAGATTTCGAATCAATACTGCAGGGTAAAATAAATATTTCCGGAATGTTATTTTAACTTTTTCGGATTTCTCTCAGTCAGTGTATATCGCAATGCTCAAGATATAAAGCAAGTAAAATTGAATTCCGAAAGTATTAGAAAGAGATTTAATTTTGAAAAAAGAAACTATAATTTTATGAATCAGATATAATTAACTTAATTTCACTCACTCATAGATTTTTTGTGGTAAAATCATTGTATTAATGCTACTTGTATGCCTTATACCTAATACTGATACTGAATAACTTAATTAACAAACTTATAAGAACCTCAATGATCTCAATTTTGAAAAGAGAATAAAAATCCAAAAAATATGATACTAATTTTCAAATTTCAGAAAATTTTCTGTTTATAAGATTTTCTATTTCCTAAATTCTTCTATTATTTATTAATTTTATTGTCTTATTTGGAAGATATTATATTAATATATTGCTTTCTATGAAACTGTAGTCACCCCAAAAAAATAACATTTTAAAGGTTGATAACAAGTATTTTGCATTTAAATTTATTTATTTGGATAAAGATCAAAAATGCATCTTGGATTTTCGTCATCTCTATATTAAAGCCTTTAAAAAATTAACATTTTTTTCACAGAGATCCTGAAATTAGTGTAAAAACTAATTAAAATTTTCTTATTTTAATAAAATACAAAAGGTCTTAACATTGAGATTTTTGAAATTGTCCATTAGAAAATTTCAATGGCTCATTAAATTCGTTAATTTCTCAATGTTTAACAATGAAGGGAAATTTGAAAATTGTTCAAACTTTCAAGAATTCAAGCATTCGGCGAATGCCCCATGGTAATTGTTTCTATCCATTTGAATTTCTCTAATATCTTTCCTGTTCTATTTTGCCAAAAATTTAACCCCATTTGGACAGGACATCTCGATAGCAAAGCCCCAACATGGATATTACATAAATAGGATTTAATCTCTTTATGGATCTGAAGAAGGAAAATTCATAAGTACGTAACCAGTCTGCTCAATCAACTCCTTCTCCTTGGCTAACTTGAGAAGGAGACGCTTATCTTCCCTCGAAGATACCTTGAAGACAATTTCTTTTTCTGCTGGATGGCAAGCTGTTACAATTCTCCCGCTGATATCCATTATGGCGAGATTTTGGCGCATAAACTCCTCGAGATAGTCAATAAGATTAGGAATTTGCGCGGGAAATGATCCAATAAGAAGTAATTCATTGGCAGTTGTAGAATTTTCTCGACTTCTTTCAAGGCGTCTCTGGACAAAATTCACCATATCTTTGAGCGTTTGAAGTTCCTCTGCAAGAGGATTTATCTGTGCACTGACATACTCTACTTTATCCTTTGTGCGATTAATCTCATGCTCAAGATTGGCAACTTTCAGCGTAAATTTCTCATATTCTTCTTGATTCGTTTGATGTGTATCATTTTCCCCAGAATTCTTCACCTCCGGTGATGTGTAATAGTGATAGTGGTAGTGATGATGAATTGGAGTGCAACAGGAGCACTCAGCTGCACTCTCTGAAGTGACATTGGATGCTGCAAGGGAAAATAATTCAGTAAACATTATAGAGAAATCAGGAAGCCTTCAGGTGTGCTTAATTTAAAAGAAAAATGTATACATTTTGCAAGTGGTAGGATTAAACTTCATCGTTAAGCACTATCAAAGTATTTTAACGTTTAATAAGAGGATTATATGGCACTTCTGGGGCAAGGAATATGTTCAAAATCCACTTTAAGTTGTAGTATCAATGTCTATCCCTTTACTAGTGCCCTTACTGATGGTTGGGAGAAAGTGTCCATGCTTCGTACGATCCTAAGCAAGCTTCGTAATGGCTATTTTTTATGTTTCACAATAAATGTAACTTATCGCATCGATATTTTAAAAACTAAAGGACAGTGCTCAGTTTTTAAAATATGCGGAGTGACATTTATTGAGAAACATACTGTCAAGTGCAATCATTCCCCTGCAAGGTGAGTAAATCGATTTTCATGAAATAATAATATTCTATAAAGAAATTAGTGAATTTGTGGCTATTTACATTTTGCTCTAAAAAAAACTACTTGACCCAATTAGCGAAGAGGCGATCCACTTAGAGAATGCAAACTTATTTCAGTATTATCATTATTTTATAAATTTTCTTTAATATTTTTAATATTTTTTTATATTATGTTTCTGAATGAAACAGTGAATAATTCTATAGGTTTTTAAAAAAGTCAAAAAGAATTTCATCAGTCCAAAAACAAGCGTTTCAGTAGAACTCTTCAGAAAACGATCCAATTATCGCACCTTACTATAGGAAAAATTTAGTCATTACGAAGCTTGGGATCGTACGAAGCATGGGTACTTTTTCCTGTTTGGCGCTTCGAAAACAGAAAAGTAAAATTCGGAACTTGACACAGTAATTCGATCCGACAGAACTATGAAAGACGAATACACTGCAACTATGTGCCATCGTACGATCGACACACATCCCATTCGCATCCAACCAAGTCCTAATTCCATTATCTGACGTCTCACTGCATCGGCTGAGTAGTCAGAATACAAAAAGGCAACATCATCCGCGTATAAGGTGAGATGTCCCTTCAAATCGAACTTCAAGAGACCATTGATGTACACTGTACACAAATGAACAGAAGAGGACCCAGCACGAACTCTTGAGGGACGCCATACTTGCACGGTCGCTGCTCGCTAGGGCAGTTATACGACCCAGGCTGACCCTCTAACACCTGCCAGTCACATAAGAAGGAAGCCAGCAAAGTGGAAGTCCCCGGAAACCACACTGTTGAGCAGTACATCAAGCCTCACGGAATGGAACGCCTTTGCCATGATTCTGTATCAGTATGACAATGTCATATGACAAATTTAAATTTTTCCGTCTCATATCAGTTACTAAAACTTGTTCAAGATTTAATTGGTCGTAGTTTACTTGAATGGTTCCTTAAAAATCCCGTCTTTACATGTGCGTTACTAAAAAAGTAACTTTACTTAACGAGTACTTCTGAAGTGGCGTAACTTATTTAATAGAACTCTTTAAAGACGTTTAATACTACCTTCTCGTAAAGTATGACATTTTCAAAGGAAAAAAGAAAGATTTCTCTCTGAGTTTATACCGAGAAATCGATAGTTAAAAACATGGATAGAAATAGAATAAAATTTTACCTTCCGTGACAAATTGTTTATTTTCCACATGATACCCCAGGTTATTGAATTGGACATAAATCCAATAATTAATAACATCGCCACCTTTGACGGTGACTCTGGAGTCAGTGAAAGTCCATCGTCCATTTATCGCATCAGTCACTTCACCATGAATCGTCCCTTGCTGATTAACCTGAATCTCATCATTTACGGCACCATGAAAGCTGAATAATTTAATTCCCGCAACATCTGGAATTGATATCCTCAATCCACGGGGATGTAACACTTCAAAGCGAGCTCTTGGTATGACAAAGCTTTCCCCAGGGGCTAGCTGAGAAAGTCCAAGTACCATCAGTAGCACAACACACAATTGATCGATTATCATCTTCTCTGGCGCACTACCACTCACTTTTCTCCCAATCACCAACTTTTTACCAAATAGAGCGATTATCAAATTTGAAATTGCAACCGATAAAAAAGTTATATTGAGCAATTTCCAAATATCTCTCTCTTCTATCTGCTATCCCAAAAAATAGCTGACCACTCAAATGAAACACACCAACTTCAATTCACAAACAATTCACAAATGGCAGAGACAGTAAAACAAACTCATGGATTTTACAATCTCGATGACATCACATAATATCTGAGAAAAAAAACACTTGGGGAATCGTGATTTTAATTTTCCTCTTGTTTTCCATCTCTCAGTTCATTCTAGCACACATACTACAGCTCTTTAGTTAGCGCAATGAGACGGAACAAGAGGTTATCGACAGTGTTTAATTTTGACGAATGTTAACCCTTTAAGAACGATTGGATCATTTAGGAAAATAATTTATTTTCTCACAAAAATCATAAAGGTCGTACAATATGGTAATAAGTTTGCTTTTACGTAAGGGTTACCATTGTAGTGCTACTAAGAAATATTCAAAGTAAAACACGTAGGGTAATTTAGAATCATTTCTAATCAAGGGGATACTCATATTGAGAAACCCTTGTTAGTTGTCCGAGAAAAGCTTCGCAAAAACCCTTATTAGAAAAAAATTGAAATGAGTTACCCTTTGTTTCTCATTTTTGCTTAGAAATTTGGAAAAAAGAGAATACGTAAAGAAAACCTCCTTTTTAAAAAGTCCATACATCAATTTTGTGTTGATACGAAGCCTGTCAAATGCACTGTGCAGTGCGTCATTCTTTTTAATATCTTCTATAGTCAAATTCAGATTGCTTTTCACACTGTATTAATCTGAAAATGTTTAAGCAATTTTGAGTGAAAACCAATATGAAATAAAAATTAACAAAGAGGGTAGATTTCTCTGTAAATACGGATATCACAATATCCAGTTGCCTCCGTTGCCTCGTTTTTTTTATCTTAAAGTTTAATGCCCGTAAAACACGTCAAGATTAACGGTCACAACGATGTCGGGGCTTCGACACAAAACTTACATTCCTTTTTGATTAGGGGAGACTGGGGCAAAAAGTCACAAAGCGGATATTTTATTTTTTTTTACAAGCTAGTGCCCCAGAAATTTCTCGTTAGTGCAGTTTTATAGGAAATTTACTGCTCTACAACTTTGTGAAAGTCATTTTCCTCTATTTTGTAAGGAAATATATTTATCGAGCTACTTTCTAAAAGGTAATTTTGTGACCATTCTCAAAAATGCTGGGGCAAATAGTGTCAGGTATGGGATATTATCACATTTTGATTTGCTTTATTACGAGCTTCCGTAAATTTTAAAAAAAATAGCTATGTGACATATTTTCATAGGAAATTTATTCCTCTACACCTTTTTAAAACACAGTTTTCTCTATCTGAACGAGAAAAGCGCTTTTCGAGCTATTAAAAAAAACACACAAGAGACTGCTAATCGTTTGACCAATGCAAATAACAAGCATCGAGACGCGGAAATGACGTTTCTTCTCGCCGTGGGACATCAAAAATTGCTTCGGTCTTTGTTACTTTTTGCTCCAAACATTTTGTTACTTTTTACCCCAAGTGGTCATTTTTAATAAAATGATTTCTGGAGAGAAGAATCTTTGTAAAATTCTAAAATCGATAGTGGTTTCATATTCAAATAATCCAAATCATTTAGGAAATATTAATCAGTGCATCAATTTTGAAAAATAAGTAGTTCAAAATTGATATCTGTTGTAAGGAAAATATTTCAAAAATAGGGCTAAAAATTGCAATATTTTTTTTATTTTCTGAATTCCTTGTTCGAATTCTAAGAAACTTACGACTTTGAAGAAGGGCTATTGGAAGATATTGAATTTTCAAATTTTTAATTTGTGACTTTTTGCCCCAGTCTCCCCTACTGTCAAAATGGTAAAATTCCAGTCATTCTGCTGACATTACATTAGAGACGTTGAAACGCCTTCATGACACAATGACATGATTTTACCTAATACCCTAAAGTTATTGAGATCTTCAAAAAGCAATCGTCAGTTAAATCAGCATTTGTCGTAACTTCCTTTTGCCAACTTTTCAGGAAATGAAATTTTCAGTTAAGCTTTATCAATCTTATTTGAAGATTTTTAAGGTGACATACACAATTCGCAATTTACCATCCGCGATTTTTTTCGCGGATCTTCGCGAGGCGCGTATTTTTTTCACGGATTTTCGCGGGAAGTGATTTTTTTCGCGGATTTTCGTGAGACGCGAATTTTTCGCGGATTTTTGTGAGACGCGAATTTTTCGCGGATTTTCGCGGGGTGCGTATTTTTTCGCGGGGCGCGTATTTTTCGTATATATTCAATTACTAAACGAAATTTGCATTATTTATATATAAATATCGTTCGAGTTTGTCACAATCCAAATTTGCAAAGAAGGAATCGCACCTTTATAAGCTGATCTAGGCTTATCACTGGCTTGCTATTGTGATTACTAGCTAATTTTTCTGACTTCATTTTGCTACTTAGGAATCTCTCGGAATCCCAACATTTGTTTTCTTTTTTATTTTCCCCAAAATAATCTTTGTTCTTGACCTAATTCCTAATCTAGAATGTGAAACAGTATAACCCATTGACACCATCAACAAACATTGAATTTTTAGAATAGAAGTGAAGAAAATCTGCATGAAATTACTCACCAAGTATTCAGCATTGAAAGCATTAAGCATTCATCCCAAACGTTCAGTGTTGACCACGTTGGAGGAAAATTAAAAAAGAATTTCCGATGGATGATAGAACAAATTGAATACAGCAGAACAACGAAAAATTCATCGACATTGTCGAAAAAAAAGCCTTTTAAGCAACATTATGGTGTAAACATGACGTGATCCTGGTTGATTAATATCCAACTAAATAAGCGTAACATGAGATTTTGCAAAAGAATAGTCACTCCGGAGTTAATGAAATACCGTGAGTGATTGAAGACATTAATTTAGAATTTTTTGCAAATTAGAAGACCAAGATATGTCATTATTACTGCTACCGGAATTAGGGAAGGTATCATTTTGTGTGAAATAAAATAGTACACTTTTACCTTTTTTCTCAATCTTCCTCTCTATTTTTTTCTTGCCAAAAGTCCACAGTCAGACAGTACATAAGTTGAAGACATTTAAATTACATTAATTCACACGATAAAATGCAACATTACAGCAATAAAGAATTTTTTGCTCTGCAGAACACCAAAGTGCTACTAATTTTCACCGAAGCGCACATCTATGTCGGGATCTGGTCCATCAGTAATGGGAAAAGTGGTTGATGATGGTACACTGGGAGACTGACTGATCTGGAAAATTCCTGCAAGTTCATTATCCTCATCCTGGTAGTCAATAATGCGCAATTTTGATTTTTCCAGACGCTTAGATCGCATCAGAATTCGCAATTTGTCCGATGAGGAAGTCATCTCGAAGAGAATTGCACCGTGGACCGTGGTGGTGGCATTCAGAACCCTTAATTTTAAATCACTGAGATCCAGTTTATCCTCCAAGATGGTCTTGATTAGTTCATAGGGATTATCAGTGGCGCTGAAGACTCCCGTGAGAAGGAGTTTCCTCCCAAAATTACTTTTCTCGAGAATAGTCCCCAGGAACTCATTGAGTGATAGAAAGTCCTGCTGCAGCTTCTCCGTGGTATTAAGAATACCCTGTAATTGCAATTGAGTCTCAGCCAGCTTCTCAGTTACCTTCTTCACCTCCCTATCGCAAAAGCACACAGGGCCAATGGGTTCTGTGGGAAAGGGCAGAGCAGCCGGTGGCTGAGGGAAGGGTGGTACTACTGGTGGTCGCGGATTCCAGCCATGATTTCCGTATCCATTCCTTCTATTGCCACCCTCCTCATGGTGATGATGATGATGATGATAATATTGCTGGAAATGACTGGAATGTTCACCCTTATTTCGCCTTCTCCCAAATTTCTTGCCATCCATGTGAACATCCTCCTCCTCAGACGAAGAACTCTGATAGGCTTCGCATTTTTTGCTGAAAGCTAATAAATAAATAATTACCATCCCTTTTATCACTACACCTCATTAACAGGAGACATTCTAGCATAAAAGTCATCCCCTCAAATCCTAAGCAAATCTTCAAACGTTAAGGGTTAAAACAGATTATTTAATCTAAAAATATCCACTCAAAAAGCCCTTCTAAATGAGAGTATCTTGGCATAGATGAGTCTCAGAAAATTTCAGGTGGTTCGTTCCTGAGATAAATTGTCTCTACCCCATAATCTATATAATCTCTCCATGTGTGTCTCGGCTAAAATAAGAATTCTTAATGATTTTTTATTTCATTTAAAAACGTTTTGCTATACTTTCTTAGGATTTTTATAAATAAATCCATGTATTGGCAACTTGTACGTTGGAGACTACCTTTCCTATAATTAGAAAATTACAAGAGCGAGAAAGAAAACTCTTTAATATAAAAAAATATCCTGTCAGAAAACTCTTTTAAATGAGAGTATTTTTGCACAAATAAGTCTAATAAAGTTTTATGTGGTTCGTTCCTGAGATAAATGGTGTCTACTATTTCTTAGAATCTTCCTACGTGTGTCTCGGCTAAAATAGGAGACCTGGCAGACTGTCTTTCTCATTTAAAAATGTTCACAGTACCAAGCACAGTACTAACTTAAGATTTTTTACGCACAAAGCGTGTATCGGTAATATGAACGTTAGAAATGGCCTTTGCTATATTTATAATATTACAAGGGCAAGTAGAGCCGTCCGCGCCTTCACGATTCGAGAAGAAGATAATAATTTGGCTTACCAGGGCATTTTCACTGAAGAAAAGCACCTTTACTGGTTTACAAGGTCTTTTGTTGAATCTTATGAGCTTTCTAAAAAGCCCAAAATAACTAAATTTGGAATAAAAATGGATTTGTGCTGAATTTTTAAAAGAAACCTTCAAAATATCTGATATTAAAAACTTCAAAATAGTTTTTCTGGAGGATAGTGGGAAAGCTTTTAATAAATTTTTCTCAAAGAAAGCTACAAAGATTTATTAGAAGCATTAGATGGACCCTTAGGGGCTCTTCAAGCTTCCCATATCAGACCCCAAAATAATCAAAATCGGTGCTGTGTAAAATTTTCGATCAATTTTTGAAAGAAACTACGGGAAAACGTTTAAGACTCTAAAGGTATCTACATATTGGGAGCAATTTTCGTCAAAAATTTTATTTTTAAGGAAACCGTCTGTACTGCTGTAGGTGGCAACGTCAAAATTCTGTCAGAAATGCTATTTTTGAGGAAAATTGCTTCCAAAATGTATAAAGCCTTAAGAAAGAATTTTCCATTCAATTTTTGATCAAGTTCTCGGTATTTTCTTCAAGGAAAAGCCTTTTTGGTGTTCCTAACTAGCTTTCAGCTCATGAAATCCGCAATTTTGTTCAAGATTAGGTCCAAATTAGATTTTAATTTAAAACACGTAAAAGAACATTTTTCTTTATCAGAATTTCCATCAAGAAAAAAGCCCAAAGAAATGTGTTAAAGAATTTTAGGTGGAAATATACTCATTTTTGCAGGTAAATTTTATACCGAAAGCTTGCAATTTTCCTTTGAAAGAACGTTTTCTTACAATTATCGAATGTCCTAGACAGACTTATGCCTTAAGCCGAGAAGCGCTTTAGTAGGAAAATGATTACGTTAAGCTGTCTTTCGACTTAAGCCGTACGTCTGTCAAGGGCCCTAAATCGGTTCCTAAGTGGTAATGTAAAAATTTAAGGTCCTAGTAAAGAATTTATTAAGTTTTCAATAAGTTCAAATTCATTAAAATTGAATTAAAATTGATTTAATGTGTAATTTCTCAAGAGAACTTTTGTTCTTTGGCGTTCAAAAAACGTTTCTCCGGGGAAAAATGGTGCTATTGCAATAAAAAATTAACTTCTAGCGCATTTACTGTTCTCAAATGCTTCTGCATAATTAAAATTTCTTTGTGGTGGTCCCTGTCACGACTGTTTTACACAATCCTCTCCTTGTTCTAAACCCACCAAACAGTTGTGACGCGAACCAATGCAAAGAGAAGTCAATTAGCCTGAAGCACATAAAATAAGAACAGCTATGTAATAAAAAATGTTCATGTGGTTTCCCTTTTACATTTTTCCATTATTGGAATAGCACTATTATAAATTTTGAAAAATTTACTTCGATCGCTTGTTTAGTGTAAATTCCGGGCATACAGGACTTTAGACAGAGCTAAATCTCTAGTCTGAAGACCGCTTAAGCTAACCCTCAACTTTTAAGTTTAGTTTTTCCAAAACGTTTGGTACGAAATAAAAGTCAAAAAGCATCAGGTCAAAATCCTTTGCTTTTACTCTTGCATGAAAAATTGCTCTATAAATCAATTAATAAATTAATTAAATTTTATTTATAACAACATTGAATAATAATTATTATTCATAAATAATTAATTAACCTCATGTGATTTATATTTCATGATAAAACTATTTAAATTGTTTTTAATTTCAAGTCTCCTGTGAAAGGCCTTTTAACTACCTTTAACCATTTAAAGGCTGTAACACATTTTACGTCAAAAGGCAAGTGTTTAGCCAAGACCCAAACACAACAAAAAGCATCGCAAAAACTCCTTTTCTTTGCTTTTAAATTCAGAACACGACTTTTCTTTCATATTTCTTAATAATTTTTCGTATTTTGTCACTTATCTTCTACATTTTAAGAGGATATTTACGATATTTACAGTAAAGTTAAGTTAAAGACTAGCTTTTAAGGGACGTGTCTTAGCTTACAGTGAAAATAATTTTGCATTACACTATGATTTTTCACAGGAAAAAAAATTGCAAAATGTTCGTAAATGTTTGTATTTTTTCACAAACATTATTTGTCAAATTATCAATTGACCAACATTTTTTGTTCTTTTGAAAAACATTTGTTTGTAAATGTTCGTAAACACATAAAATATGTTTGTCAATTTTTGTCATTTGTTGGTCAAGTTTTGCCAGTCAAACAAAAATATACAAACAAATGTTTTTTAAAAGAACAAAAAATTCTGGTCAAGTGAACATTTAACAAAAACTGTTTGTGAAAAATACAAACTTTTACGAACTTTTTAGTAGAGCGTTAATTACGTAAGTTCTCAGGAAGAATTCACAAACATTTACGAACTATCATGCAATGTTTTTTCTGTGTACGGGAAGTGGGGTACCTTTGAATTGGGACACCTTTAAAATAAAGTTTTTTCCTCTTATTCCTAAACGGATCTGGACCTTACCACAATATGGTTTAGCCCCATAAAACATTTGTCAAACTAAATTGCATTATGTTGAGGCGCAATTTTGCTTGAAAATAGAAGAAAAAGCTCAATAAAAAAAATAAATAAGAAAGATAAAAGGCCCAATTTAAAATCTATCTCAAGTTTTGTCAAATCGGCAGGCAACTTTACCCGTATTTTGTTAAAAGTTTGTCAAAAGAATGTTTTCCATATATAAAATGTGAGAAAAAGTTTTGTCAAATTAGTAAATAACATCCTTTTGACAAAACTTTAACTCCATTTGTACGTTTAATAAAATATATTTTTTAGAGTACAACAATTCAAAGTTACCCTTCTGCCCCTTAGAGGAGACTGGGGCACCTTTGTTTCCCCTAGTTTATAGTTTAATTTCGAAGGAAAATATTGAGAAAACCACTCTTTATTCTAAATATATACTTCCCATACTATTCATTGAAACCATTGAAACATTTATCAGCCTCATACAAACATTTTTTGTACAAATTACACGCAATGAAAAATTTCATTTGGTGGCTAATTCTACCCCGATCTCCCCTATTGTCATTTTATAGAAAAATATGTATTTAAACATTGAAGGTATAATAGTCCTTTTAATCCTGATGCTTACCATTTACAGTGTAACTCATGACGTCGGAGCGATAGCCCAAGCCACGGTGCTGAACGAAAATCCAGTAGTTTATTGTATCGCCTAATTTGAAGGATTCCGACTCAGTCTCAAAGATCCATCTTCCAAAAGTCTTGTGATTAACGTCTTGAGACATCTGGCCAGCTTCTGTTTCCCCAATCGGTCGATTTATATTCCCATGGAAGGCAAATAGCTCAATGCCCGAACTGTCTGCCACTGAGACACGAAGGGCATGTGGACACACTTCCACTGCAGGACTCTGCAGGCGATAGGACATCACTGCATTAGCAAATAGGACAATCACTGCCACTTTGGTCAACATCATTCCTTCTGGTTCGGATCTTCTCCTGCCTTTTGCACACTGCACTGTTCTTCTCTCGTCCCACAAAACCAACTGAATTAAAATGACTAAATTTTGTGTCTCTATCACTTCAAGTTGAATTTAAAAATATTTCACTGTATAAAAAACCGCAAGAGTCACCGATATAACGCAAATTTCACTTATTTGGTTGGCTCTTTATCCAAATAAACAATCTACAGTAACTGCAGAGACCTTCAAAATATTTTGTCACTCTCTTGCATTTTGCACAAATCTCAACAGCGAAGATACAAACACTTGGTATAATAATACTGATGTATTTTTAAATTGGCTAAAGATTGAGGAATGTTTCCCTAATAATCAAGAAGGAACTTCACATAAAACCTTACAGCACTGACCCTTAAAATCCCTGAGAAATTGCACAAAGCGATTGTGAGGATTTTCCTCGAAAATCCATCCAGGAATTCCCTTCCAATTAAGTGTCTTAATATCGCTCCCAAACACTTAAAGCTTTATCACTTTGGAGCTCCTCCAAATTAATGCGTCACTAATGAGTGGCTAACATTGAATGTGAGTCTGATGTTAAGTGATCATTTTGTGATCGTGCGTTCAGTGCTTTTGCCTTTGGGATAACCCACACCAAAATCCACCAGAAATCACATACAATACAACCAACACTGGGGAGGGGAATTTATTAACCCATTAAAACCCATGGTATGATTTTTAACACGACGAAAATATTGTGGTCAGTATTTTAGAAAAAAAAACTTAATAAAACGTTTCAATACGTTTTAGATGGCTCATACACTGTGAGAAATCCGAAAAAGTTAAAATAACATTCCGGAAATGTTAATTTCCTGCAAAATTGATCCAAAATCGGTGTAAATATTACCCTTTTTAGATGTATTGAGGTTTAAAGTTATCCTTTTTCATGTTAATTTTATCCTTAATAAGGTGTAAAATTAAAATTACAAAATGTTAATATATTTTCACACCTAAAAAGTGTTAAAATTATGATGAAAAAAGTTAATCGCATCCTCTTTTTTTCTCTCTGAGAAATTTTTCCTCGATTTCCAATCTGGAGGTTGGTTACCAACGCTAAGACGGCGGTGGCCACTAATACTCAAGTACGAAAATTTTTAAACTTTAAACACTGAAAAGCACTAGCTCTAAAACTGTTATTATATCAATAAAATTGAAATTCAAAATAAAAATTACATTAAAAAAATCATAGTAGGAGGAAGTGGGGCACTTTTGAAAGCGAAGCACCTTTGAAATTGGGATTTTTCACCTTATTTTTAAATAAAATTGAGCCTTATCGTGATATAATTTAGATGCACAAACAGATTGAGTAGCTAAATTGTATCACGATAAGGCTCAATTTTATTTAAAAATAGGTGAAAAACCGCAATTTCAAAAGTGCCCCACTTTCCCCTAAACAGAAAAAAATATTTCGTGAAATTGTTCGTAATTATTTGTGAATTTCTATTGGGAATTTACAAAATGAATTTACATAATCGCATAATCTTAACTTAAGAACTTGACGAACATTTCTCATTCCTTTACAAACATTTATTTGTAAATAATTTGTCTAACAACATTTTACAAAAATTTTAATATGTGCTTACAAACCTTTACGAACAAATATTTCTAACAAAAAAAATGCTACTCACAAATAGTATATTACGAACAATATTTGTAAAAATGTACAAACTTTTACAAACATTTTTGCGGGTTTTTGCGATTCACAAGTATTTCGTGAATCCCCAGTAGGAATTTACAAACGTTTACGGAAAATTTTACAATTTTTTTTTGAGTATGTAAGAGAAATAATATTTGACCAATTAAAATGTTGAAATTGTCAGTAATATCCTAATTTAGGTTAATGAAATCTTTAATTTGGTCAGTAAAAAAGGATCTCAATTTCGGTTAATAAAACTATCGATTTTGGCCAGTTATCAAAAATGCCTCTGATACACCTATTGGATTGTAAAAATTTCATGAAATCAAAATTTCCATCCATTTCTTTTCCTCAAATGTATTAGACATAATTATTCCCACCCTTAGCGTTTAAATCGAAATTGAATTTAGTTTTAATGCTGAAAAGGACTATGAAAGATTTCGAAAGATACATGAAATACGTTTGAGAAAGAAAAGAACTGATATTTGGATGTAATGAAATTTTCCCGAACTAAAAGGATTAGAAGAGGTATAAAAAACCAAATTTAGTCAACAAAAAACAAATTTAGACCAGAAAAAATATCAATTTTACTTAGTAATGCACCCACGTACACCTTTTACACTAGGAAAATTTCATGAAATCAAAATTTCCATCCATTTACTTCTCACAAGATTTTCATATATCTATCTCACTCTTAATCAAATCAAAATTAAGTTCTCTTTCTTTTTGAAATGTTTTGCACATGTCTATCTCACTCATTGGCACTCAAAATTGGTTTGAACTAAATTTAATTTGATCTGATGTTTAAAAGAAAAAAAAGAGTTCGAAAGGGTGGAATAGATATATGCAAAATGTTTGAGAAAGAAAAGGTGATCTAAAAGGTGTGCCAGAGCCATTAGCATCTAATAGTACTAATGAAAACGCACTATTCTTTATTTTCCCTTTATCAAAACTTACGTAACGGTTTTATTGCTTCAAAATGTCTAAATTAAACCAATAATCAAATTCAATCGAAAAAATAAATAATTAATTTAAACCGTTCGGATTTTTCATACGTATTTAAAATTAAAAATATAATATCAATGTAATATTTAGAAAATATATAATCAGAAAGAAAATAAAAACATTCACAGACAAATTATGAAAATATTTAGCTATCACGGGTTACTGTTTATGTCTAGGATATTAGCACACGCGTGTACTAAATGAACAATTTAAGTAAATTTATCATTTAAAAAATTAACTAAGAAAATTTGCACGAAAACGCACTCGGTATAGATTAAAAACATTACGGAATCATTGCTTTAAGTGTACTAAATATGTACTAAATTTAGTACTAAATCACATTCCATTATTTTCTTCGGGCTCAATGATTTTTGATGGTCCCTCATATCTTTGAATTTTATTTTCATTTTATATTCAAGTCTGCATTTTTTTCACAACAAATTTTCACGCGCTAAAATTGGATCCAACGCTGTTGGAATTTACGTCCGCAGCTGCCTTAAATCTTCTCTACTCTGCTCCGGTGCCTTTGGTAGGCTTGAGTACATAGGAGTTTGTGTTGTATCATCTGGTGTAACCATCACTATGTTCTCCTGCTACAATCCTCCCCCAGTGACGAGTCTTGCTGACTTAGAAAGCTTTTTAGATCTAGCTCTTTCATATGATAATTTTGTAATCATGGGTGATTTTAATGTCAACCTCCATTTGACCAGTATTTTATCAAAAAAATTCCTTGATCTTTTATCGGCACGCTCTCTTTTTTATGTCCCTTTTAACCCTACTAGATTGGGTTCACTGTTGGATCTAATGATTCTACCCTCTTGTGATTCTCAGAGGATACTGCAACATAATCAGGCTCCTCTTCCAGGAATCTCGGATCATGATTTGATTTATGCCTCTTACAATTTACGTCTACCTAAACCTGTTAACAAATATAAAATAATTTATGATATTCGAAACTGTAATGACTTGGCTGCCCGAGCTTTGGCCCTGCAGGTGGATTGGGGAGACATTTACTTTGAGGCCACTTCCACAGGAAAGGTAGAACATTTTACAAACACTATTAATGATTTATTTGAGAGAGTTGTGCCCAAGAAGCGCTCACTCATTCCGCCTTTTTCCACCCCCTGGATTGACGATAACGTTGTGTCACTGATTAAGCGCAGAGATTTTGCATACAAGAAATGGAAGCGATCTGGTTGTACAAGTGATCATGTTAATTTTAAGCGCCTACGAAACAAAGTGCGTAACCTTATCAAAAATCGCAAGAAGAAGCACTTTAATAGTTGCCTAAATCCAAAGCTCCCCCCAAAAACTCTCTGGAGCAACATTAAAAAACTAGGTTTGCGCCCTTCTGTTTCACCTAGTGATAGTTCTTCCATTACTGCTCATGATTTGTGTACATTTTTCTCCTCTTCTTCCGCTGCGACTGTGGCTTCCCCTTCTCTTCCCCTCGCGCCCTGGGAGGGTTTTAGCTTTAGCTGCGTCTCGCAAGCGGACGTCGTTCATGCTATCTCCCGTGTCAGGTCAAGTGCCGTTGGGTGTGATGGCGTTTCCCTTGACTTCTTAAAAATTCTTCTCCCGGTGATCACTCCAGTGCTCACTAATATCTTCAATCACATCCTTACAAGTTCAACTTACCCGGATACTTGGAAGCGGGCCCTTGTGGTTCCAATTCCCAAAATTTCTAATCCCAAATCTCCTTCTGACTTTAGACCTATTAGCCTTCTCCCTGTCCTTTCAAAAGCTTTTGAATTTATTCTGCATGAACAAATCTCTCAACATCTGACTGACAATGGCTTTCTCTGTGATTTTCAATCGGGTTTCCGAAAAGGTCACAGTACTACCTCCGCACTTCTCAAGGTAAATTATGACATTTCTTCAGCTATTGACCGTGGTCGTTTTGTGATTCTAGTTCTTCTAGATTTTACTAAGGCCTTTGATAGTCTTCCTCACAACCTCCTTTGCTACAAGTTGTGTAGTCTCTTCAAATTTTCTTCTTCCGCTGTTGCCCTTATTCAATCCTACTTTGCTGGTAGGTCACAAATTGTAAAATTTGGTGACAATAATTCACCACCTGCATTTCTAAGCAAAGGCATTGGCCAAGGTTCAATACTCGGCCCTCTTTTATTCTCCCTTTTCATCAATGATTTACCTTCAATTTTGTTAAATTGCCTATTCCATCTCTATGCAGATGACCTTCAAATCTATGTGGATGGTGATCCTACCAGTCCCTTGGGCGCCTTTGAACATATGAATTCCAACCTTTCTAATATTGAGCACTGGGCGTCTTCGAATGGTTTGCTTTTAAACCCGAAAAAGTCTCAAGCCATCGTTATTTATAAGAGAACAGCTTCTTTTGATTTTTATCCTCTACTCCTTCACGGAGAAATTATTCCCTTTGTTGATCAGGTAAAAAACCTTGGAGTAATCTTCAATTCCTCTTTGTCTTGGTCAGATCATGCCACATCAATTTGCCGTAAGGTCAACTATTCTTTGTACACCCTTCGACGCTTCCGGGACATCACACCTTATGACACTCGCTTGCTCCTCGCGAGAGCGCTTCTTCTTCCTTTCTTTAACTACGGAGCAGAACTCTTCTTTTCGGCGGATAGTGACACCATCCGTCGTCTAACAGTTTCTTTCAATAATTGTGTCAGGTATATCTGTGGCTTAAATCGCCGGGACCATATCACTCCCCATAGAAATGTATTTATTGGCTGTGACCTTACTTCACACTTAAACTTAAGAGCTGTGCTCTTTCTATTTAATTTGTTAATATTTGGGTGTCCTCAGTACCTATCGAGTCTTCTGGTTAGGGGGGGCTCGGCCAGGGTTCGGGGACTCATAGTGCCTAAGGTCAGGAGTGACTGTCTTTACCGGTCATTATTTGTAAAGGGCGTAGTTATTTTTAACTCCGTTCCAAGTGATCTGCGTAGGTCTGCAGATGGCATCCGACGCTTTTTTCAGGCTGAATCTTAAGAGAACACTTATTGGATTTTTTTTTTCTTACTTAATTTTCATTTACCTTTCTTATACTATTGTAAATTGTTCTTTTATTTTTCTTTTTCCTTTTTTTTTTGCTGCTGTTTTTTAACTTGTTTTTCTTTTTTCTTTATCACAATTGTAAGAGGGATGAACCCTATTTTTGTGATTGAATAAATATTACTACTTACTACTTACTAAAAACAATTAACAATCAATTTATATTGACTACCTTTTACGTATTATCTATGTTCCAAACAAAAACAGTTTTTTTGCCATGACATATTAAACCTATTTTATAGTCTCAAATGAGATTTTTCCGAACCACAATGCAAAATTTATACAATTTGCAGACTTTTATTATAAAATTCAACCATTAATTACTATAAATAAAATGAGATAAAACTCATTTGACACTAATTTTTCACAGTTTCACGATACTTTACAGATGTTTTCCCTGCTAAGAATTCCCATAATGTTCTCTGATATGAAAGCAAATTTAAAATTTATATTTCATGCTAGCTTTCAGAAACAGAAAATTATCGAGTTTCTTTTGGTTTTCCCTCTTCCTGTTTTGTCGACTTCTTTTATCAGTTGTTATGATGTGCATAAAGCAATTCTCAACTACTTGCAAACACAAAAGTTCACACAATTTTCGCAAAATAGCAATAAACATAAATCAAAGAATATTTTCCCACTAAAAATTCTTCTGGGATATGTTCAATTTTATTTTTCGAAATGAGTTTTGTGCGAATAATTAAGTGTCTAGCGTTGAGAAAAAAAATTAATAGACTTGTCTTGTGTTCGATACGCATAATCAGCATAATAAATTCATTTTCGTGCGATGTGAAACTAATTGGATGGAAATTATTGAGTTAATTGTCCTCTGATGCGGGCAAGAAGGTGATTATCCTAAGATTTCAGTGTCAGGATTTTGAGACGTCTCGAAAAATCTTGAGGGATTTGTGTGAATCACATGGTTAAACGAAATAGAAGCAGAAGTATCTGTATGGCAGTTGGAGAAGTTAGTGAAACCCATTAAAGCTTACTTCAAAATAACTTTTGGTGATGGTCTAATAACATGGTAAGAACAGTTTCTCTCGGATCTTGCATTTTATTGTTATATTCTTTTTGTCGCTTTAGCAGCAATAAGCAAAAAATATTTTAAAAAAATTAAATGATTTTGAAATAAATTGAAATTGAACAAAGAAATTTTAAAAAATGAATGTTTTTCGCAATTTTATTCTAAAATATCGATTTATGAGCTAAATTTTAAATCACACTTTAAAAACTGATTCATATACTTTAACAAAGATTGTTAATAATTTTAAAGTACCAAATTAATTGAAGTTCTTAAACTAAAATGTAACAAGCTTCACAATAACGAACCTGAAAAGGAAATACTAACCTGCTTTAAGATTTCTTTAGTTCTAAAACTTGTCGAGGGAGCTTTTGAACTTTTAATGACAAAAAAACTTTTAAGATGAATATCATTTAACTTTGTTTCAGAATAGAAAATTGTCTATTTAATTTATATCATTAAGCTTTCTATATCTCAGAATTGGAGGGAATATTTGAGAAATATAAACCAATTAAGGGAGAGTGGGGCAGTTTCGCGCATCTGAACTTTTATTCAAGACTCATTTGCTACGAATATGAACTATAGGGGAAACTGGGGCACCACCAAACACGGGGTAGCACAAAACACTGCGCTTTTTTAATCAGATATTCAACTTCAGGGGACAAAGACTTACTGTGTTATCACACTTGCACATTAAAATTTTAATATAATTCACATTAATTATCGCTGGTTACAGTCCAAATGTGTAATTTACGTGTTTGAATCATTTTATATTCAAAATTTGATCTATTTATTGATAAAAAGGTGGACTTGGCCCGCAAAATTTGATATAACTTAATTTATAGCATTAATGCGAAAAATTAATGCGATTTTCTCTTTAATTTTTTAATGTGAAAAATTTTTATGCTTTAGGTAAATTTAAACTTATTTTTGCAGGCCAAGTCCACTTCTTTATCAATAAATAGAAAAACTCCAAATATTAAGTGACTCAAAGACACAAATAACATATTTGGACACTCACAAGCGACAATTAATGTGAATCACATTAAAATTTTAATGTGCAAGTGTGATAACACCGTTATAGACATTTTTAGGCAGTATAGTTTAGAAATAAAAATTACTGTTTTGTGCTACCCCGTGTTTGGTAGTGCCCAAGTTTCCCCTATGCAAACTAACAAAGCCTATTTAGTTTATCTAAGGTATTGGCTATTTTAAAATACACAGCATTGTTCCTGTGTAATTATTTATTACCCCAAAAAACAAGTGCTTTCATCAATTGTATTGCTTGTGTGAAACTACCCCATCCTCCCATATCACTACTTTTTTCAACTAAAATCAATGCAGTCCAGTTAAAAATGTCAAGACCTTTAATTAATTCTACCCTTAAGAAAGTCGATTGACAAATAGACCCTCTGGAGCGAATTTAGCTTTGATTTTGATAAAACCAAAATGGAAAATCTTCTCGGTCATACATATGGTGGATTTACCACTTTTCGCCACTTATGAGCGATTATTGAGCTCCAAAGTTAGTTTTATTTCCACTGCTGCTAATTGTAAAGTCGAAAAATAACAAATTACTTAGAATCCAATATTTCTCATCAAATATGCCCAGTAGTGTCATGAAACTTCTAAATTATATTCGCAGAATACATAAATTTTGTATTTATTTAGTTAATATTTCATTTTGTATTATTTTTATATAAAAATGAGATATGGCAGTAAGTGGTAATGCTTTGAAGCTTATTTTACCACCAGTCGCCATTGCATTTCAATAGGCGACGCTAACTTCACTTCGTAGATTCTCAGTTATCAAATCTGCATTGTTTACCTTTTGCAATAATGCAATAAACAGATTACTCAAATAAAATTGAAGAAAAATCAACTAAAGTAAGAAATAAAAATGTTGTCGTAATAAGAAAGAAATGCCAACATATTCTTTTCATAATATTGTGCAAAATAATCGAATTTGGATTTTTTCAAGTGAGTGGCGAGAAGTGGTTAGAAAACTGGCAGAAAGTGGTAAAAACTGGCGACTAAGTGGTTATTCTACCTCACTAAATGCTCACTTGAGAAGAAATAAATTGAATAGAATTGAAAAATTAAAAGAAAAAAAACACTTTGAAGATAATATTTTTTTTAATCTAATGCGACGGTGACGCTACGTTTTGCGTAAAGAATAGTGAAGTCATTAAACAAATTATAAACCTAAAAAACATATTTTTATTTATTTATTATAAGTTCTTTTGTGAAATTACTTCTTCAAACGAGATTTATTTATTTAGAAAAGCAAAAAATCCATAAAACAATTTCATTCGTACGCCATTTATGTACGTTGAAAATCAAAGTCCATAAGACCTACCATTCAGGTCTTACCGTTAAGGCCTTAAAAATTCTCTATAGCCAGGTATTATTAAGATGTTATTAGGTATTTAAGGCAAAAACCCCTTTACACTGCATCAGAGAGGATACATTCTTAAATTCAATTTTAAAAACGTTTTTCGTTAATTTAAAACTTAAAAATGGATGAAATTATCATAGGTGTTTTAGAAAAATTAATATAGGATTAAATTTATTATCCGTACTATCTGATATACCTTATTAACAATTGAATAAAATAGACTATTTGCGCTATTCCATCCAATGAAAAATAAAAAGGGGAAATCTTTTCCTGAACATTTTTTTTAGTACACGGCTGTTCTCATGTGATACTATCTAATCGATTTTTCTTTGCATTGGTTTCCATCATGACGTGTTCCAAAATCACCAAACAGTCGTGACAGGAGTCAACACAGTTGATTACGCAGAAACACAGCCATGTACTAAAAAAGATATTCCGGCTTCTGCTCAATGATTTCGCTTTGCACTACTCATTGGAATTAGCACCATAATTTCTGTGAACATTTTGGTCTTTATTACTGACTTATTTTATTTAGGGTAAATTAAGCTAATTCAAAACCTGCTCCAAATGGAAATTTTTCACTACTCCAAATGGAAACGTCATTGTTTTCATGATAAATACAGTACTAAATTATTATATTTATATATTGTCTATACCACAGTTTCACTATTTAGTTAATTTTACTCTAAATAAAGCGAAAACCCATTTATATTCACAAATTTTGATTTGCTAATTTCTGAGAAAAATTAAAAATGTAACAAAGTCTTCACATAAAATCATAAAGAAAAAGAAACAGGAAAAATACTCATATTGACTATGTAATACGAAATATCTTCTGGATCAAGTTTTATTGGTACGTTTTTTCATTATCGCGATTATCGCGCTCTCCAAAGAAAATGCAGATATAACAAAAGTCGATGCAAATATAATGCAGGCAGTTCCGCTTTCAAAGAAAGTCTCGGGACCGAAAAAAATCCCGCTAATTCACTCCAGTGACATAGAAAAATTGCATATCCACAGGAGAGACCTTTGGAATGACTTACAAAAACGCCGTGATATATGCAAGACATTTTTGGCACCAATTTTGTAAGCCTTTTCATAGACCAAGGGTTTATAAAAAGTGCATTTCAAATTTAAGAATTTTAAAAATATTTTTTTTTATAAATTAGCTCAAAATAGTAGGCAATTCATATCAAATTCTTTCAGTCCGTTTTCTCTTAACCCTTTAACGACGAAACAGTTTTCGCGGATCGAAAATCAGCAATAAAAATGATACCAATGAACAAAACCAGTAAAAGGTCTTATATCTGAAGGTCTTATATCTGGGCTTCGAAAAGCCAACAGAGTCTGATTTGATGTATTTCTTGCCTCTACGAACGATAGGGACAAAAATAGCCAAAAAATTTAAGTAATTTTTCTGACAAAACCAATGACTGATAATTTTCAATCTAATGAAAAATATTATGTTTAAGCATTATAATTTCTTTTCCCAAAACGGTTTTGCTTAAAAAAAATTGGAAGTATAAAAAATATTTAAAATTAATTTTCATTATGAGACTTTAAAAATTCGTCATTTTTGAGCTTAAATATTTACTACATAGCAAATAGCTAGAGAATTGAAAAAAATATTTTAGATTCCTTCAACCTTCTACTTTGCAATTATGTACAAACATAAGGAAAAAATAACTTTAGGTACTCAAGAAAAATTATTTTCTTTATGGGACACCGGTGTTCCAATCGTCCTTAAAGGGTTAAAGCCGGAATTCCCTATATCTCCCAAAATTTTCCAATTAGAGCTTATGTTTTTACAATTGTTAATCACTTAAATTCATTTCTGTTTATAAATTTATAACTAGTTGAGTGATTTCGAGGGTTTTAGAGTGAATGAAAGATGAGAAAAGGAGTAATCTCGTGATTGAGGTACAAAAGACATTAAGAAATTACTTTCTTGTCCGTCAGATTGTCTCGCACATCTTCTCCTAATACCTGTTTCACTTTTCCAAATCGCGTGAACCATTAAGCCAGTTCGAGGTTAAAGATCTAACCCATAAATCACAGCAATTTAGTAGTAGTTATATCCTACAAATCGTATTGCGTTACCAATTCATTCGATTGGTGGATTTTCTTCTTCATTCACGACCAAAAAGCACGTAAAGGAAATTAATTTTTACTTTTTGACTCTCAATTGCAAAAGACTTTTCTTCTCTTTTCTCTCTATTTCTCCATCTCACTCTATTATTCAATATCACAAAAAATAATAATAAAAAATAACTTTCGTCACAATCATAAGCATATGTACATTTAATGTGATAAGCTATAAAATTATTGCAGTGTTTAGTATAGATTTATGGGGTGTGAGTTAAGAAATATAATAAAAGAAAGAAAAATAGCAATCGTTAAAATTCATTGATCGTTTTCACCTTAATCCGAAAATGGATTGAAAGACAGTGTTTTCAATCGGTTTTGAAGGTGGTAAAAAAATGTGTATATGCAAAAAGTACTTACATAAAAATTTAATAACATCTCCATGACATTTTTTCCACAATATCATTTTTTTTTTTTTGGTGCACATCGTGCAGATCAATCAAATGTAGAGTAAGGGGAGAATGAAGAGGAATATGCATAAAATGAATAAATTTCCTGAATATGCATTTGTTATCCATTCGATTGCAATAAAAAAAAAGAGAGAGAAACGAGAGTAGAGCCATCAAGTTGGGAATGAAACGAATTGCTGGTCTGCTGGGAAACGTGAAAATTTTTTTTTCCACGTTCACAATTTTCCGGGGATGCATCAGATAGTAGAGAATCCCCTAGTCCAAAGAGAGGAGAGAGAGATAGTGAAAGAGGAGCTTTTCCTGCTTGGTGGGATTCCAAACGGCCCCAAAAATTTATTAATAACATCCCTCGACACCCAGAAGATTTATTCACAATCACGAGCACTGAATCCATGGGGAGATATTGGGAAGGGAAGCGACAGGCTTCACAGGGATTTTCCAGAGATCACAGTGGAAGGGCTCAAACATCATTTTCAAGTTGACTTGATGTGTGCTTGTGATTGTTGAGCGACAGATTTTTGGGAGAGAAAAGGCAATAGCTGAGAGTGATAAGGGAGTTTTCATGCCCTAAATTTCATATTTCCTCATTACGGTCTATGACGTAATATAAACATATAAACAGCCAGTCGACGAGATAATATCATTCCCAACAACAAAATAACCATTTCTTCAATCTCATTGCCTGAAAATAGTTTTCTTGGAATATTTTCAGGCCATGGCAAAAGTTAATTTAACGACAAAACTCATTAAACTATAATTTCATTAGGTCATAAAATCAACTGAAATCTGTGGTCAAATCTCTCAAAAGCATCACTCATTGGAAAAAGATTAAAATCGAGACAAACCGGACAAATGATGAATAATGGTGGTATTCCAAAAAAAATGTAAGGGGAAGTCTTTCTCCTGGATATTATTTTTAGTACATTATTGATCCCATGTTACTGCATTATCGATTTTTCTTATTATATTGATCCCATCTCGACTGTTTTCCCTAGCCCTCGTTGTGTTCTAAAACCACCAAACATCATAGATACACACGAAAGAAAGCCAAATTCAAAAAAAGTCGATAATGCAGAAGCACATGAGAACAGTCATGTGCTAAAAAAATATTCAGATGAAATATTTCCATTTTTATTTTTCCATTGGAATAGCACGATAAACCTATTCTGATAGTCTAACTGTGTTATCACACTTGCACATTAAAATTTTAATATGATTCATATTAATTGTCGCTGGTGAGAGTCCAAATGTGTAATTTGTGTGTTTGAATCATTTTATATTCAAAATTTGATCTATTTGTTGAGAAAAAGGTAGACTTGGCCCGCAAAATTTGATATAAATTGATTTATAGCATTAATGCGAAAAATTAATGCAATTTTCTCTTTAATTTTTTAATGTGAAAAATATTTATGCTTTAGGTAAATTTAAACTTATTTTTGCAGGCCAAGTCCACTTCTTTATCAATAAATAGAAAAACCTCAAATATTAAGTGACTCAAAGACACAAATAACATATTTGGACGCCCACAAGCGACAATTAATGTGAATCACATTAAAATTTTAATGTGCAAGTGTGATAACGCCGTAATACTCATGGATTATAAAGCTTTATTAATAAGCAACAGCATTTTACAAAGTTACAGAGATTTGGTCCTTTTTATAAGGTTATTACGGTACACGATCCCTTCTAACTGATACATATAATCCCCTTAAAACCTATCAATAAATAACTTTAAAAGTTGGTCTACAACCAGTTTAGAAGCGATTTAAATCCATTCACCGACAACTTCAAGACTAGTCCAAAATCCAAGGGGTAAATGTTAAAATCGAAAATATAGTATACAGCTAGTTGAAAGTGCATGGAAGTCTTAGGAAGTGGAAGTAGAAGCTACCTTTGAGAATTTTTTTTGGATACAGAGAGTCTCAGAATTAACAAAGTAAGAATCGGAATTTCCTAAAAAGTTCTAGATCCGCATTCGCAGATCGGTTTTGAAATACAATTAAGACATTTCCACTTCCCATTTCCGGTATAATGACGCTGTTCAATTTTTGAAGTTCCTCGAGTATCATCGCATATGTCTGTCTTCACACGGTAAAAAAAACAAAGCAAAGATACTTTTCGTCCTACCATTATATTTAATCTTATAATCACTGAATAACCCCTTTGACATCTTGGTAGTTTTTTTTCGAAAATTCGAAATTGAGTTTGATTTCTTCAAACATCACTGACATTTTGTGCAAAAAAAACTATTCCTCTTTAGTCGAGACACTTTAGGAGAATCAAACTTATGGCCTAGACACACTTATGACTTAAGCCGAGAGACGACTTAGTGGAAAATTATAGAAATGTAGTTTAATCATTATTTCGAACATAAAATTACACTAAGTCGTCTCTCGGCTAATCCTCAGGTCTGTCGAGGCCCTTAAGCTATGGGCACAAAGAGTTAGTCTTCCTAGCTGGAATTTGAGACAGACAGAGGTGTGCAAGAATCGTTGAAACCGAATAAACGTCAAAATAAGTTTGTTCAGGTAGCGTTTTGACCATTGACTTACACGTTTCATTTGACATTTGTTCGGTTTCTAACGGTTCTTGCACACCTCTGCTCTAAAAGTATCTCACCTAAGTAAGTGCTTTCCATTAGTGTACAAAATCGTATTGTGTATTTAAAATTCGAACAAGAAAATACTTCAACCACTACACGGACGAAACGAGAAGTAAAAATGGCATTCCTACGCTTTCGAAACCGATTTTCGAATATATTTTCTCTTAAACAAATTAGGGATCTGAGCACATGGAATATTTATACATATATGTATAAAAAAGATATTTCAAGCAAAAATAAATTCCTTGTAAATATTGGAAGTGAAAAAAGTTGTGCAAATTGAAATTTAAAAAAAACTCTACAAAGAAATTATTTAAGGATTCACTTAAGGATCCTGGAAGAATTTAATAAGGGAATATTATGAACCTTTTGACTTTCCAGACAATAAATTAAGAACTGACACATTTTCGAAATTTAATATCAATTGTCTTATTAAAAGAATCTTCTGTTAGTTTGATATTTCAGTAAAATGATCTTTATGAAATATTCTAAACTTTCACACCTGGAGTTTGCCTAAGAGAAAAGATATTCGAAGATCGCTTTTGAAAGCAAAAAGGAACGAGATTTTTACTTCTCGTATTGTCCGCTTGGTACCTGAAATACTTCCTGTTCGAATTTTGAAGTGTCTCGAGTGTCAAAATGTATCGGTAATAATTTTGTTGTCAGAGGAAAAACCAAACAATGAAACGGAGGCTCATAAAATTCCTTTTTTAACAGCCTCTTGTAGCATGGTATTTCACACTTTTTGTCAACTTTGAACGACAGTATTGTTTGAAATTTCGAAATTGTGTTTGACTGGCATCAACGAAATTTTATTTTTATCCAAGACACTATTTGAAAATCAAACTCCAGCTGTGAATAAACAGGTTTTCTTCATTGATTTCAATTACGATAACTTGCAAGTTTAAAAAAATGTAAAATTTCGATTAAAATTGAAAATTACGGAAGAATAACGGAATCCTAGCTAAAATTGTCGCGACTGTTCTCATATGCGCCACGACTGTTCCTATTTTGGCCCTGAGATTGTTCTCAACTCCCCACTTGACGTATTCACGACTTAAGCCGGGAGACGGCCAAACGCAATTATGATCAAAATAATTATTATACTAAATTCCCTTCAGCTTCCCACTAAGCCGTTTCTCGGCTTAAGCTGAGGCACGGCTTAGTCAAGAAACTGTTGAAAATGTCTTCTAATCATTATTTTAATTATAATTACATTAAGCCATCTCTAAGCTTAAGTCGTAAGTGTGTCCAAGGCTTTGCGCTTTAAAAACTTTAATACAAATTCTTCTCTATCCTTATTCCGTTTTAGGCCTTCAAATTATTTAAACAAAATTTGAAAATTTGCTAAAATCCTTTACATATTTTTTATATTAAGATTTTATTCTAATAGAAGAGATTTCATTTAAATCTTTAAGGACGATTGGAATATCCATGACCCAAAATATTTTCTTTTGCTACGCCCATTTAAAATTACGATCTGATCTAAAAGGTTACAAATCAATTTTTTTGACACCCCATTTTTAACCTTTTCGTTCTTAAAGGGTTAAAAATTAATAGTTTGGTATAACAGCAACTAACTAAATTTCTCATACCATTTTGTATACAGATACTTTTAAGTAAGTTTATTAATCTCCTCAAATAAACCAAAAAAGAATGAAAAATTTATTTGCCTTTATGTTAGTGTATTAAAAATTTATAAAAATTATTTAAATTTATTTAAGAAGTTTCAAAACTGAAAATACTCGCAACTACACCTCATTTTAGCGTTTTTTTCTAATTTTGTGCCTTATGCTACTGGCTTGGTGTTTGAGATTCTTAAAGTTATATTCAAACTAAATATTCCGAATAATTATTTTCTCTATTTTTCCTTTGGATAAAAAGATCATCGATTTTATTGTTCTTAAATTATTGAAAGTTTGGCTTCTTTACTTTAAAAAAAAAAGTTTTTTTGTGAGTATGAATTGCTGTAGAAATCTTGAAGGAAAGGACGAAAGGGATAAATCTCCCGCCCAAACGAAGTCTCAGGGAAATTGTTCTAGTCTAATTCAGATGGGGTGCTGATTTTTAGGAATGTTTTATGAATATTCCTGGATAAAATGGAATTCTGCCAGTCTCCACGAGATACAGCCATATGAACGCAAGAAGGACTATCAGGATTTTAATCCGTATCAATCCTTCAACAGTAAAAGTCCGCCAAAATATTTTCAGATTGAAGGCACTTTCCTCACTTTCCTTCTTTATCAGGAGATTTAAATCAAATAATTTCCACTTACCTGGGGCCTGGATGATCATCTGCTCCTGGCAACTGGAGTCTGGAAAGAGAAAAGGATCATAAATTCCCGGAAAAGTGATCCAGAAAATAATCAAGTCTCCTCCAAGAGGTAACAGAAGTAACATTTGAAATCAGAACTAAGCGGAATCTCTCACCAGGCCTTCTGGAGATCCTCCCTGGAGGTACTGGATCATTCCCACCAGCAACTCTTGTTGTTCCTGATGTTTCTCTTAAAGGGGATCCAGCTTCAGAGACACTCATTTCACATTATTCTAATTATTCCTTATTGTCTCTCATTGCACCTGACTTCCGGAGAACACAGGAGGAGGCATGGTCACCATTTTTTCCCTTCCAAATCTCCCAATTATTCCCTAACCCTACTTTTAGAAGAACTTCTTTACCCGCCAAAAAGCCCCGTTCTCCTTTAAAAAACCATTCTAGCAACAAGTAATAACAAAATTTGAGGTGCTTCTCCTTTCAAGAGCTTCCCATAAGCCCATCCCCTGCAGAATTTCCCGGAAAAACCAGCAAATCTTTTCACAATGACACTCTTTCACCCTCTCTTCCAAATTATCACTTTTTCCACCACTTTCCTTCTCTTTATGTAGATAAATCACCTGACTCCTGATCACCTGATATTAGTGAGATTCCCAGTAATCCCTAATCACAAATTCCACTTCACAAAACAAAGAAAACTCGCGGGAAATCGCGAAAAAAGAAAGAAACTTGCGGAGTTCAGATTAAAACTTTTCTGTTTAAGGCGGCAAACTAGATTTACTGAAAAAAAATCAGATGGCGCACCGAGCGGGGAAGTGTCGTTCAATTAATCGACATTGATTTTCAAACACGTTGAATAAGTAACGGTCACTTCAGAGGAACTAAGAATTAAAGAAATTCTTTAGAACAAAACTTTAAATTCTTTCTTCGAAATTAATTTCTTCGAGTGCAAAGGACATCAAAAATGTGATTTTTTCCATTTCAGAGGCAAAAACGGATATTTTTTAAAGTCAATTAATTGGGTTTATTTAATTGGGTAATCATTAATTGGGTTCTGAAATCTAGAACGGTAATTTCTGGGCTTAGAAGAGCAGTCAGCAGAAGTCCTCTTGTCGGGAAATTTGACAAGAATCTCAGCAGCGATCCTCTGCCGAAGACAGAAAGCCTGGATGACTGAAAAGAACCATAAAGTCACGAAAGAAAAGAAATTAATGCTAGGAGGAAGTTGGATACCTTTGAAAGTGGGGCACCTTTGAAATTGGGATTTTCTCCTATGTTTAAGTGGAACTGATCCATATCATAATGCAATTTAGCTTCTCAATCTGTTTGGGCACGATAAGGAACAATTTTATTTAAAAATAGGTGAAAAATCCTAATTTCAAAGATGCCCCGTTTCCTCTATCCTTTTCAAAGTAACTTTACAAAAGACGACGCAAAAAAAGTAATAAGTCCAGCCCAGATTAATTCAGGTTTTTCCAGACTAGAGCTAGAGCCTTTATTAATATTCACACGAACTAAATAATAATTTGAAGTAATTTATTAAAAGTAAAAACCGTTTGTGTTCTAAGGCCCTAAAAATATTTTCCACAGCGCTCCATCGGAATTGTCATAGCATCAGTTGGAACTTTCCACTGTTAATCCTAACGCTCCTCAAACGAGCATACTGCAAAGTGTATGCTTTCTTTTCCTAAAATTAGCATTAAATCAAACATTTTCAGGTTTTCCATAGAGAAGATTTCATGTTAAACTCTCAATGCACTGAATTGTGGCCCTGAAAAGGGCCGTTTTTTGGGGTAAAAGAATTTTTTAAGCCATTTAAGCACGTTCTCCGCGAATACGACGAGCCAGCTGAATGTCCTTGGGCATGATAGTGACACGCTTGGCGTGAATGGCGCACAGATTGGTGTCCTCAAACAAACCCACGAGGTAGGCCTCACTGGCCTCCTGGAGAGCCATCACGGCGGAGCTCTGGAACCTCAGATCGGTCTTGAAATCCTGAGCGATCTCACGCACAAGACGCTGGAAGGGCAACTTGCGGATGAGCAATTCTGTGCTCTTCTGGTAGCGACGGATCTCACGGAGAGCCACTGTTCCTGGGCGGTAGCGATGGGGCTTCTTGACTCCGCCAGTTGCTGGGGCACTCTTGCGAGCAGCCTTGGTGGCCAGCTGCTTGCGAGGAGCCTTTCCTCCGGTTGACTTACGGGCAGTCTGCTTCGTACGGGCCATTGCTGTTTCTTCCTTCAAAAACTACTTACGATGTTTACGCTTTGAATAGTTCAGACAAACTATGCGTTCGCAGACCGTTTTCAGGCCTTTTATGTAATCGCCTTTCTGCAGTACACGAGGGAAACAACACATAAAATTATAATTTTATTAATTATTTTAATTTTTTCAAGAGACTTGCTTTTAGGTTTTTAATGTATTGCCATAAAGCTTAAAAATTTTGATTAATTCCTTAAATATTTGATAAGTTTTTTGAGAAGGGGCGTGGTTTAGTTAACAAAAGACGGGTCCCAAGCTGCAGAATTCAGTAGTTTGTTCTTGACTATCGTTCGGAATACAAGCAACAATAAGTGAAAATGACTGGTCGCGGTAAAGGAGGCAAGGGACTCGGTAAAGGAGGCGCCAAGAGGCACAGGAAGGTGTTGCGTGATAACATCCAGGGCATCACTAAGCCAGCCATCCGTCGTCTGGCTCGTCGTGGCGGCGTGAAGCGTATCTCTGGGCTGATCTACGAGGAGACCCGTGGTGTCCTCAAAGTTTTCCTTGAGAACGTGATCCGTGATGCCGTGACTTACACCGAACACGCCAAGAGGAAGACAGTCACTGCCATGGACGTCGTCTATGCCCTCAAACGCCAAGGTCGCACTTTGTACGGTTTTGGTGGTTAAATCCCTCAAATCTTCATCTCAATCAACAAAAACGGCCCTTTTTAGGGCCACAATACAATATTTAAAGAGTTTACCCGAAAGTCTTTTAAAGTTAAGTTAGATTTGAGTACAAAAAATCCAAGAAATGCAGATTTTACAAAATTTTCCTGTGAAAACTAAAATCCCAAGACTCAATAAAAACCGTCATAGTAAATACTTAGATAATAGCATATCACATCAAAAATGCGCTATAGTTTCCTATAATGTACCTAGCATATAGCAATAAGAAAACATCAATCTTTCGTTAGAAATAAGATCATGAACTCTAAAAAAAAAGTCTTAAAATTTCTTAATTGCTTTTGTTCAATAAAACAAATTGTTTCAAACCCAAATTCAGGTCAATTTTCAAAGGAATAAAAATGACCATTTTGTTTGCAAAACAAAAAAAAATAAACAAAAATAATAAACAATCAAATTCTTTAAAAACATGCTTTTAAAATATTTTATAAACCAAATACAATTAGTGTTCTAAATTTATCACACGAATATACAAATAACTAAAATGCTAAATGTTTCTTTGCAAATTGGAGGCAATACGTTAAGTATATTTCCCGTAATTTAATCTTCATCCTTTACATCTAAAGCAATAAATAAAGAATTTACTTCTATTTTAAATTTTTACATTTTGCGTGCTTTTTTTTTGTGAAAAGCAAGTCAAGAAAATATGGATATAAAAAGAATCATAAACTTTTCAGTGACGCTCAAACTCAACCCGCCATTTTGTTGTGCTGCGTATTTCAGACTTTTTAAAGTGAATATTTCCAGTAAATACCGAAGTAAGAGATCATTTTATTTTCCAGTCATTGAAGAATGATCAAAAACTCTTTATGAAATGCATTTGTGGGCCCTCAAAAGGGCCATTTTGTCGGTTTTGGAGAATGATCCGTGGACAGGCGTCGGATTTACTTGGAGCTGGTGTACTTAGTGACGGCTTTGGTGCCTTCACTCACGGCGTGCTTGGCCAACTCTCCGGGCAGCAGGAGACGCACGGCAGTCTGGATCTCGCGACTCGTGATGGTCGAGCGCTTGTTGTAATGGGCCAGACGAGAAGCCTCTGCAGCAATGCGCTCGAAGATGTCATTCACGAAGCTGTTCATGATGCTCATGGCTTTGCTGCTGATACCAGTGTCAGGATGGACCTGCTTCAGCACTTTGTAGATGTAGATGGCATAGCTCTCCTTCCTCTTGCGCTTCTTCTTCTTGTCCGTCTTCGAGATGTTCTTCTGGGCCTTTCCAGCCTTCTTGGCAGCCTTTCCACTAGTCTTCGGGGCCATTTTCAGCAAAGTTTCGTCAGTCAAGTAACTTTCGATACTAAAAAGTCGCTGGGAGTCACCCCGGTATTTATGGACTTCGTAGCCCGAAACGATTCACACAATGTGACTCACACAATTGAACATCTGCTCATTCCTATAGGAAAGACCTTGAATGGAAGGGGAAATGAGATAGTGTGCGATAGTTGTGGCTTCACTCATTTCAGGCAACTAAACGCATAAATACCGGGAGTTAGTGTTGGATTCTGGATAGTCAATCGACTGCTCTTGCTGAGTGTATTTCGTGTGGCTTCAATCTACAGAAAAATCATCTGAAATGTCTGGACGCGGAAAGGGAGGAAAAGTGAAGGGAAAGGCGAAGACTCGCTCCAATCGTGCTGGGCTCCAATTCCCCGTGGGACGTATCCATCGTCTCCTGCGCAAGGGAAATTACGCTGAGAGAGTCGGTGCTGGAGCTCCGGTTTACCTGGCTGCCGTCATGGAGTATCTGGCTGCTGAAGTTCTTGAGTTGGCCGGCAATGCTGCCCGTGACAACAAGAAGACCAGGATCATTCCGCGTCATCTTCAGTTGGCCATCCGCAATGACGAGGAATTGAACAAATTGCTGTCCGGAGTCACAATTGCCCAAGGCGGTGTTCTGCCCAACATCCAGGCAGTTCTCCTGCCCAAGAAGACCGAGAAGAAGACATAAATCCTGCAATTCGGCTGCTCTCAACTTCCACCACAAAAAAAACGCCCTTTTTAGGGCGACTAAATCCACTCATAAAGAGTTAATAAAAATCTTAAAAATGTTTTCATTTATTACAAAGAATTTTCTAATGACTTGCAATAATTAAAGGGATTAACGAATTTTAATTGTTTCGTTGGTTTGCAATATTTTTTCGTTAATCCTACGCCATTAAGAGTCATAAAGCACTTAAAAGGACTTGAATATTTCGAACCGATTTTATTTTTGAGAATTGCCTCTTTACCTAGAAACTTAAACTAATTTGTAGATTAGATAAAGAATTAATAGAAATCTTAAATTGATTTCTTTTGTTACAAAAAGAATCCCAATGCAGAAAAGCGTTTTATAATTTCAGGCATTAACGAATTTTAATTGATTTTCTTTATTGCATTTTTTCGTTAATCTTATCTATTAAAAGTCTTAAAAACAAAAACACTTAAAAAGACATTTAAACTAAAGTTAATCAACCCAATTCTAATTTGGAAATTGCCCTTTTTACCTGGAAATTCAAACTAATTTGTGAAAGAATGCATAGGTGATTTTAGGGCTAACAGAAATTTACATATCTTAAGTAAAAATAAAATAGTTTTACCTCAGCGCAGACAACTGAACCTGAAGACAAAATTAACTTATAAGTAAAAATCACTTGAGGTGTTTTTTTAACTTACAGTAGACTCTCTCTCAATCGGGAATATGGGGCAAAATGTCATCCGGTTTAGCGATAGAATTGAGCGTCAAAGCCTTTGTAAATTCCACAAAAAATGCTCAATTATAAAGGATCACGATAAAATAGAAAGAACTACAGCGAATTTGAGCGAATTAGCTTCATAATTAAACGTGAAAATTGTCAACAAAATTTGTCGCCCGATTGAAAAAGAACCGATTGAGTGAGAGCCTACTGTAATTGAGCTTAATTAATGATTTATTTTTGGGAAAATAGATTTTACATTATGGATATTAAACCATTTGCAGCATTTAGTTTTTTTTTAGGATTCTCAGAATTGTTAACTAATTAAAAAGTTCTTTTGTTAAGGAAATTATTTAATGAAAAAAAAATCCTGTGTAACTGATTCAGGATCCTACACTATCAAAAGTATTTACAGATGAAATAACTCACCTAAACGAATCTTTATTGGACGATCTCCTTTTCTTCGGTTAGACCAGGATCAGTAACATTATTTTTTTTTTACTATTGACTTCAAAGTTTAAAAAGCAATAAGGATAATGATGATAATTATTTTGTGCTTAAAATTGATCTAAATTTAATGAACTATACACAATATATTTCACTTAATTTTTGCATTTCTTTTTGAGCGTCAGTCAGAGCAGAGCATTAATCCTTTTCAAGATATTTTAAAGTGACAATTAATATTTTTCGTTCGGTGGGTTAAAGTTTGAAAAGACAAAAACTTAAGGCAGAATTTATTAAAAAAAAATTTCCCATTTCGGAAATATTTTAAATTTTTCAATAATTTTTATTAAAAATATCAAGTTTAAAAATAAAACTAACATAAAAAACAGTAGGGTCGAAAAAACACCTATTTGCCCTATTTGGCAGAGATAACTAATTGGTAATTGACGTTTTTTCACTAATTATTTGCCTTTTCTTGTAAGGAAATGTGTTCAAATCTGATATTTCAAATGGAATAAAAAAAGGGTCCAATAGGTTTGAACACGATTTCTTAGTACCAATGCCAATAGGTGCTTCTTGAACCTTATTTAATGAGTTTATTAAACCAATAATCTCTAGAATCAGCCCGAACCTATATCGGCCCTAACGCTTCAGTAATCTGAAATTTCCAAGAATTTCCAACAAATTTAATTTAAATCAAGTTAATATTTTCGAGTAATTAAATTTGTTTTGTTTTTAAAAAACATTCAAGATTTGCTAAACTCTTTATATAGATGATTGATAGCCCTAAAAAGGGCTGTTTGTCTGAGGTTTTTCCCAATGTGGGAAGAGATGCGAAAAGAGATTTGAAGAAAGTTACTTCTTCTTGGCTGCTGTCTTCTTTGGCGCAGCTTTCTTCGGTGATCCAGTCTTCTTCGGCTTGGGAACCTTTGGCTTTGTTCCTGCCGACTTTGAAGATGCCTTCGTGGACTTTTGCTTGGGAGCAGACTTCTTCGCTGCTGCTTTCTTTGGTGCAACTGCCTTCTTCTTCTCTCCACTTGGCTTCTTCGCTGCGACTGCCTTCTTGGCTGCAGCTGTTGCCTTCTTCTTGGGCGATGCAGCCTTCTTCACTTTCTTCTCTCCAGAAGCTTTCTTCACACGGGGCTTCTTTGCCACTGCCTTCTCGCCCTTTGCAGATCCAGCCAATTTGAATGAGCCAGAGGCTCCCTTTCCTTTCGTCTGGACCAGAGCTCCACTTGTCACGGCGGATTTCAGGTAGCGTCTGATGAATGGGGCCAATTTCTCAGCATCAACCTTGTAGTTGGCTGCCACAAACTTCTTGATGGCCTGCAGGGATGATCCACCACGCTCCTTCAGATCCTTAATGGCTTTGTTGACCATTTCAGAAGTCTTTGGGTGCGTTGGCTTCACTCGAGGCTTCTTGGCGGCGGCACTTTTGGGGGCCTTGGCCTTCTTCCCGGATGGGGATACTGCTGGGGCTACTTCCACGGATGTCTCTTCTGCCATTCTTTACGATTTCTGGGTAGATATCTCAAGAAAATTACCAGAAAACACCACATTTTACCTTACTTGAAAAGGGAGCTCATTTATTGGAACCGGAATTTTGCTTTGATCTGCACTCAATTTTTCCATCCATTTGCAAGACTTTCAAAAAAACTTAATTAATTCATCAATTAAGTTACTCCTGGCTAGTGCATTCGAAAGACTGAATGTCTATTAAACATATTTAAAAGATACATCTTTTTCATTGTCCTATTATCCAAAATAATCACAAATTTGCTACAACAAAGTCGAAGATAAATATTGGCGAAAAGTGATAACACTTGAATTTTATATTAATTTTATGCAATTAATTGAATAATTTTTTTAAGTAACATTCTTGAAAAATATTTAAATATATTTTCAATGTTCTTTCAATATTAAAAGCTAAATTTATAAAGAGGAATATGTTGATTTTTCAAGTTAAAAATCGAATTTGTTGAAAATTCAAAGTAATAGAGCAATTCACATGGATATTTTAAACATTTACGAATGAAAAATTATATTTATTTTTACATTCCTTGTTAATTAAACTTAAGAAGAGGTAGTATCCGGTGAAACATAATCAAATTAATAACAAATTGGAAGGCTATTGGAATTGTTTTTTAAGTGTTGCAAATTGGAACAGATTGGAACTTGCTGCGTAGATTTCCAATCCGTTATTTGAGAGAAACATTTTAAATGATTTTATGTTGTATTTTTGTGAAAAATTTACTTTTTAGTGATTTGTGAATTACTTTGGTTTAGTATTTAAACTTAAAACAAAAAAAATTATCAAAAGATTGTTAATTTTTAAAATATATTCAGATAAACATATTTTTACACATAATTTACTTCATATCGAATAGGAAGTTTTATGTGAAGAAACGATGGATTTTGGTAAACATTTTCTCTTCTATCTGCAAATACTTTTTTTTTAATATTACTGAAAATCATTAATTAATGTAAATAAACATGTTTTTTTTTAATTTCGCGAACAAATTGAGTTTCAATTTTTTTAGTATTATAAAACTTGTGAACCACAAAACGAAGCAAATGCTTAAATCGTTTAAGTAATGTAATTATTATTATTCTTTTTACAAGAACTTCTTAAAAGTTAATTTTACAAAAAAGAATCATCAATAAAATATTAAATATTTGAACTTAGAGACTAAGAGTTTTTTAAAAGAAAGAAATCTTTTAACAACCTTAATAACCTTCGGCCTATCCAATTAATAATAACTTTTCTATTACTTTTTTTTAAAGCATTTTATCTAGACTTCAAGACAGTTGCTTAGGTAAAATTATTTTATTAGTTTTTAGTCAAGATAATGAAATTTCTACAAGACCCTAAATGCACCTATGCATTCTTCTACAAATCAGTTTCCATTTCCAGGTAAAAAGGGCAACTCCCAAATTAGAAACGTCTCATAATACTTAAGTCCATTTTAAGTGTTTTATGACTCTTAAAGGATTACCGCAAAAATTATTGCAATCCAACGAAACAATTAAAATTCGTTAATCCCTTAAATTGCAAGTCATTAGAAAATTCTTTGTAATAAATGAAAACATTTTTAAGATTTTTATTAACTCTTTATGAATGGATTTAGTCGCCCTAAAAAGGGCGTTTTTTTGTGGAAGTTGAGAGCAGACGAATTGCAGGATTTATGTCTTCTTCTCGGTCTTCTTGGGCAGGAGAACTGCCTGGATGTTGGGCAGAACACCGCCTTGGGCAATTGTGACTCCGGACAGCAATTTGTTCAATTCCTCGTCATTGCGGATGGCCAACTGAAGATGACGCGGAATGATCCTGGTCTTCTTGTTGTCACGGGCAGCATTGCCGGCCAACTCAAGAACTTCAGCAGCCAGATACTCCATGACGGCAGCCAGGTAAACCGGAGCTCCAGCACCGACTCTCTCAGCGTAATTTCCCTTGCGCAGGAGACGATGGATACGTCCCACGGGGAATTGGAGCCCAGCACGATTGGAGCGAGTCTTCGCCTTTCCCTTCACTTTTCCTCCCTTTCCGCGTCCAGACATTTCAGATGATTTTTCTGTAGATTGAAGCCACACGAAATACACTCAGCAAGAGCAGTCGATTGACTATGCAGAATTCGACACTAACTCCCGGTATTTATGCGTTTAGTTGCCTGAAATGAGTGAAGCCACAACTATCGCACACTATCTCATTTCCCCTTCCATTCAAGGTCTTTCCTATAGGAATGAGCAGATGTTCAATTGTGTGAGTCACATTGTGTGAATCGTTTCGGGCTACGAAGTCCATAAATACCGGGGTGACTCCCAGCGACTTTTTAGTATCGAAAGTTACTTGACTGACGAAACTTTGCTGAAAATGGCCCCGAAGACTAGTGGAAAGGCTGCCAAGAAGGCTGGAAAGGCCCAGAAGAACATCTCGAAGACGGACAAGAAGAAGAAGCGCAAGAGGAAGGAGAGCTATGCCATCTACATCTACAAAGTGCTGAAGCAGGTCCATCCTGACACTGGCATCAGCAGCAAAGCCATGAGCATCATGAACAGCTTCGTGAATGACATCTTCGAGCGCATTGCTGCAGAGGCTTCTCGTCTGGCCCATTACAACAAGCGCTCGACCATCACGAGTCGCGAGATCCAGACTGCCGTGCGTCTCCTGCTGCCCGGAGAGTTGGCCAAGCACGCCGTGAGTGAAGGCACCAAAGCCGTCACCAAATACACCAGCTCCAAGTAAATCCGACGCCTGTCCACGGATCATTCTCCAAAACCGACAAAATGGCCCTTTTGAGGGCCCACAAATGCATTTCATAAAGAGTTTTTGATCATTCTTCAATGACTGGAAAATAAAATGATTAGTTTAGCGGACGGAAGGATACGGAACAACAAAATGACGGCTTGATAGCGTCATTTTCAATTTTATCACTAAGCTTTGTGATGTTCTTTCCAGGCTTTCTCGTCTTTTCAAAGAATACGCAAAATATTGCGGAAATTCAGATAAATTCATTATATTATTATATTTAGGAGAATTTAGTGCCTTATATAAATAAGAATAAATTACCGAAAATATATTTAACGTTAATTTTATTTACTCGTCGTGTGATAAATTGTTTACGAAATTAAAAATTATAGGGGAAGTGCTTATAATTTTGGACAGTCTGCATATAAGCATCGATATCCTAAGTTTGAAGTGCCATATTTTCAATACTAATTGACTTTTCTTGTTACTCTCTTTTCAGAAGGATTGTTTAGAAACTTGGCAAGCTATTTATCATCTCATTTTTACTAAAATTAGTTTTAATACGTTTAAAAATGAATTGATATGTAGAGGTGAATTTGACTCTTATTTTGGACAACTTGGTTATTAATTTTTACAACTTGTCTGTAAATTTGGACAGATAATCCGCCTCAACAGGATGCCCATTGTTCTTCATTTTATGAACCAATCTTACCAAGTCCTCTTCCTGGTCATGTAAGGGAAACGTGGAATGTCACAAGAAGCCCAGAAACTTTCCATATCATTCATTAAAGTGAGTTGACTTCGGTACTCCAAGTACGTGCGGATTCGCTCATTCCCTGCCCTTTCCGGGAGCCTTTCAAGGCATTTCTCACTGCATCTCTTTCGTAGAGATGATGCTCCTTCATTTCTCCAGGCATTTGTCCAACCTAGTCATCACAAAAGCTAAAACTTCACGAAATTTCGTGAGAAAAACACCTGTCCAAAATAAGAGCCATCACCTCACTGGTGAATGTCTTAAAAAATTTTCCATTTTTCACACGAAAAATATAATTCACAAGGCAAATCTCACTTCAGGTCAAATGTACAAATCATCAGTAACGTGAATCAACACAATATTCAATGAATATTCAATAATATCACTCAAAAACAGCGAACAAACTTTGTTAGTACTTCACCAAATCTAAATAAGACTGAAGTAAGCCACGAAGTTCTGTCATATTTCTCGTAAGCAATTGCTCACACTGAATTTTCAACAAAGCAATTTCAACTCAAATCATATTCAAATTTTAACGTATTTAGTGTTAAAATATTCCAAAAGGAACAAATATTTAGATATAATTCATTATTCATCAAATATTGGAATAAAAATCCATCATTTTAATCAATTTATTTTTAGTGTCCAATGTTATCCTCAAAGTGTCCAAAATAAGAAACTGGACAAAATTAGAAGCATTTCCCCTAAATAACATTTTAGAAGAAAAAACAATAAAATGTGCTACATTAATGTCTTTCTTAGAAAATCGTGCTGAATTTAAGAAACCGTAATTTCAAGAATATTTTAATGGTTTTATTATATACTTTGTAATGTTTTATCCTTTCAATTTAGCAAAACAAATAAAAACAAAAGCAGCAGTCATTTTATTGCATTCTTAATTTCCCTGAATTTGGGTTCGAAAGGGTTTCTTTTATTGAACAAAAGCAATTAAGAAAAAAGGTTTTTAAAGACTGTGGTAAACTCTTTAAATATTGAATTGTGGCCCTGAAAAGGGCCGTTTTTTGGGGTAAAAGATTTTTTTAAGCCATTTAAGCACGTTCTCCACGAATACGACGAGCCAGCTGAATGTCCTTGGGCATGATAGTGACACGCTTGGCGTGGATGGCGCACAGATTGGTGTCCTCAAACAAACCCACGAGGTAGGCCTCACTGGCCTCCTGGAGAGCCATCACGGCGGAGCTCTGGAACCTCAGATCGGTCTTGAAATCCTGAGCGATCTCACGCACAAGACGCTGGAAGGGCAACTTGCGGATGAGCAATTCTGTGCTCTTCTGGTAGCGACGGATCTCACGGAGAGCCACTGTTCCTGGGCGGTAGCGATGGGGCTTCTTGACTCCGCCAGTTGCTGGGGCACTCTTGCGAGCAGCCTTGGTGGCCAGCTGCTTGCGAGGAGCCTTTCCTCCGGTTGACTTACGGGCAGTCTGCTTCGTACGGGCCATTGCTGTTTCTTCCTTCAAAAACTACTTACGATCTTTACGCTTTGAATAGTTCAGACAAACTATGCGTTCGCAGACCGTTTTCAGGCCTTTTATGTAATCGCCTTTCTGCAGTACACGAGGGAAACAACACATAAAATTATAATTTTATTAATTATTTTAATTTTTTCAAGAGACTTGCTTTTAGGTTTTTAATGTATTGCCATAAAGCTTAAAAATTTTGATTAATTCCTTAAATATTTGATAAGTTTTTTGAGAAGGGGCGTGGTTTAGTTAACAAAAGACGGGCCCCAAGCTGCAGAATTCAGTAGTTTGTTCTCGACTATCGTTCGGAATACAAGCAACAATAAGTGAAAATGACTGGTCGCGGTAAAGGAGGCAAGGGACTCGGTAAAGGAGGCGCCAAGAGGCACAGGAAGGTGTTGCGTGATAACATCCAGGGCATCACTAAGCCAGCCATCCGTCGTCTGGCTCGTCGTGGCGGCGTGAAGCGTATCTCTGGGCTGATCTACGAGGAGACCCGTGGTGTCCTCAAAGTTTTCCTTGAGAACGTGATCCGTGATGCCGTGACTTACACCGAACACGCCAAGAGGAAGACAGTCACTGCCATGGACGTCGTCTATGCCCTCAAACGCCAAGGTCGCACTTTGTACGGTTTTGGTGGTTAAATCCCTCAAATCTTCATCTCAATCAACAAAAACGGCCCTTTTTAGGGCCACAATACAATATTTAAAGAGTTTATCCGAAAGTCTTAAAGTTAGTTAAGGTAGTTAAGTTAAAGTACAAAAAATCCAAGAAGAAATGCAGGTTTTACAAAATTTTCCTGTGAAAACTAAAGTCCCAAGACTCAATAAAAACCGTCATAGTAAATACTTAGCTAATAGCATGTCACATCAAAAATACGTGCACTAAAGGTTCCTGTAATGTACCTAATATAGCAATAAAACATTCATCTTTTGTTAGAAATAAGATCATAGACGAATAAAGGCATTTGAAATCGAAAGTCTTAAAATTTCTTAATTGCTTTTGTTCAATAAAACAAATCCTTTCGAATTCAGGTCAATTTTCAAAGCAATAAAAATGACCATTTTATTTGCAAAACAAAAATAAACAAGAAAATAAACAATAAATTGAAAAACATGCTTTTAAAATATTTTATAAACCAAATAAATCAGTGTTCCAAATTTCCACTACTCAATTTATCACACGAATATACAAATAACTAAAATGCTAAATGTTTCTTTGCAAATTGGAGGCAACACATTAAGTATATTTCCCGTATTTTAATTTTCATCCTTTACATCTAAAGCAATAAATAAAGAATTTACTTCTATTTTAAATTTTTACAATATTTTGCGTGTTGTTTTTGAAAAGCAAGTCAAGAAAATATGGATATAAAAAGAATCATAAACTTTAGTGACGCTCAAACCGAACCCGCCATTTTGTTGTGCTCCGTATCATAAACTTTAAAGTGAATATTTCCAGTAAATACCGAAGTAAGAGATCATTTTATTTTCCAGTCATTGAAGAATGATCAAAAACTCTTTATGAAATGCATTTGTGGGCCCTCAAAAGGGCCATTTTGTGGGTTTTGGAGAATGATCCATGGACAGGCGTCGGATTTACTTGGAGCTGGTGTACTTAGTGACGGCTTTGGTGCCTTCACTCACGGCGTGCTTGGCCAACTCTCCGGGCAGCAGGAGACGCACGGCAGTCTGGATCTCGCGACTCGTGATGGTCGAGCGCTTGTTGTAATGGGCCAGACGAGAAGCCTCTGCAGCAATGCGCTCGAAGATGTCATTCACGAAGCTGTTCATGATGCTCATGGCTTTGCTGCTGATGCCAGTATCAGGATGGACCTGCTTCAGCACTTTGTAGATGTAGATGGCATAGCTCTCCTTCCTCTTGCGCTTCTTCTTCTTGTCCGTCTTCGAGATGTTCTTCTGGGCCTTTCCAGCCTTCTTGGCAGCCTTTCCACTAGTCTTCGGGGCCATTTTCAGCAAAGTTTCGTCAGTCAAGTAACTTTCGATACTAAAAAGTCGCTGGGAGTCACCCCGGTATTTATGGACTTCGTAGCCCGAAACGGTTCCGATCAGCTGCTCACGCACACCATTGAACAGTTGCTCATTCCAATAGGAAAGACCTTGAATAGAGGGGAGAGTGAGATAGTGTGCGATAGTTGTGGCTTCACTCTTTTCAGGCAACTAAATGCATAAATACCGGGAGTTAGTGTCGAATTCTGCATAGTCAATCGACTGCTCTTGCTGAGTGTATTTCGTGTGGCTTCAATCTACAGAAAAATCATCTGAAATGTCTGCATTTCTGTCTGTTGGCATTTGGCGGTCATCGAGGAAACGCCTTCTGGAAAAGCCAGCCGCCTACGTTCCGGATCTCTGTTGAAGACATTTACTAAAGGAATATATATTTTCAGGTAAACTGGGCAGGAAGAAGAGGGTATTAAATATCACAGAATCCTATCACAGAGAAATTATTGTTTACCACAGGTATTTGAATATCACAGACGGTAGAAGAAAGCCCAAGAAGCACACAGTCCCTGACATATTTATAACACCACAATATATTTATAGGTAATTCTCCACAGCATAAAATAAATATAAAATTCAAGTGTTATCACTTTTCGCCAATATTTATCTTCGACTTTGTTGTAGCAAATTTGTGATTATTTTGAATAATAGGACAATAAAAAAGATGTATCTTTTAATTATGTTTAATAGACATTCAGTCTTTCGAATCTACTAGCCAGGAGTAACTTAATTGATGAATTAATTAAGTTTTTTTTGAAAGTCTTGCAAATGGATGGAAAAATTGAGTGAAGATCAAAGCAAAATTCCGGTTCCAATAAATGAGCTCCCTTTTCAAGTAAGGTAAAATGTTGTGTTTTCTGGTAATTTTCTTGAGATATCTACCCAGAAATCGTAAAGAATGGCAGAAGAGACATCCGTGGAAGTAGCCCCAGCAGTATCCCCATCCGGGAAGAAGGCCAAGGCCCCCAAAAGTGCCGCCGCCAAGAAGCCTCGAGTGAAGCCAACGCACCCAAAGACTTCTGAAATGGTCAACAAAGCCATTAAGGATCTGAAGGAGCGTGGTGGATCATCCCTGCAGGCCATCAAGAAGTTTGTGGCAGCCAATTACAAGGTTGATGCTGAGAAATTGGCCCCATTCATCAGACGCTACCTGAAATCCGCCGTGACAAGTGGAGCTCTGGTCCAGACGAAAGGAAAGGGAGCCTCTGGCTCATTCAAATTGGCTGGATCTGCAAAGGGCGAGAAGGCAGTGGCAAAGAAGCCCCGTGTGAAGAAAGCTTCTGGAGAGAAGAAAGTGAAGAAGGCTGCATCGCCCAAGAAGAAGGCAACAGCTGCAGCCAAGAAGGCAGTCGCAGCGAAGAAGCCAAGTGGAGAGAAGAAGAAGGCAGCTGCACCAAAGAAAGCAGCAGCGAAGAAGTCTGCTCCCAAGCAAAAGTCCACGAAGGCATCTTCAAAGTCGGCAGGAACAAAGCCAAAGGTTCCCAAGCCGAAGAAGACTGGATCACCGAAGAAAGCTGCGCCAAAGAAGACAGCAGCCAAGAAGAAGTAACTTTCTTCAAATCTCTTATCGCATCTCTTCCCACATTGGGAAAAACCTCAGACAAACAGCCCTTTTTAGGGCTATCAATCATCTATATAAAGAGTTTAGCAAATCTTGAATGTTTTTTAAAAACAAAACAAATTTAATTACTCGAAAATATTAACTTGATTTAAATTTGTTGGAAGTTCTTGGAAATTTCAGATTCCTGAAGCGTTAGGGCTAAATAGGTTCGGGCTGATTCTAGAGATTATTAGCTTAATAAACTCATTAAATAAGGTTCAAGGAGCACCTAAGAAGTCATTGGCACTAAGAAGTCGTGTTCAAACCTATTGGACCGTTTTTTATTCCATTTGGAATATAAAATTTGAACACCTTTCCTTACAAGAAAAGGCAAAAAAATTAGTGAAAAAACGTCATATTGCCAATTAGTTATCTCTGCCAAATAGGTTTTTTTCGACCCTACTGTTTTTTATGTTAGTTTTATTTTTAAACTTGAGATTTTTAATAAAAATTATAAAAAATTTAAAATATTTCTGAAATGGTATTTTTTTTTTTTAATAAATTCCGTCTTAAGTTTTTGTTTTTTCAAACTTTACCCTAGCGAACGAAAAAATATTAATTATCTTGAAAAGGATTAATGCTCTGCTCTGACTGACGCTCAAAAAGAAATGCAAAAATTTAAGTGAAATATATTGTGTATAGTTCATTAAATTTAGACCAATTTTAAGCACAAAATAATTATCGTCATATCTTTATTGCTTTTTAAACTTTGATGTAAATAGTAAAAAAAAATAATGTTACTGATCCTGATTTAACCGAAGAAAAGGAGATCGTCCAATAAAAATTCGTTTAGGTGAGTTATGATTTCATCTGTAAATACTTTTGGTTGTGTAGAATCGTGAATCAGTACACAGGTTTTTTTTAATTAAATAATTTCCTTAACAAAAGAACTTTTTAATTAGTTAACAATTCTGAGAATCTTAAAAACAACTAAATGCTGCAAATGGTTTAGTATCCATAATGTAAAATCCATTTTCCCAAAAAAAAAATCATTATTTAAGCTCATTTAAGTAAAAAAAAAACTCAAGTGATTTTTAAACTTTAAATTTAAATTTTATCTTCAGGTTCAGTTGTCTGCGTTGAGGTAAAACTATTTTATTTTTACTTAAGATACGCAAATTTCTGTTAGCCCTAAAATCACCTATGCATTCTTTCACAAATTAGTTTGAATTTCCAGGTAAAAAGGGCAATTTCCAAATTAGAATTGATTTGATTAACTTTAGTTTAAATGTCTTTTTAAGTGTTTTTGTTTTTATTACTTTTAATAGCATAAGATTAAAGGCCTCTACACATTGGGAGCAATTTTCGTCAATAATCGCATTTTTGACAAAATGTTGACATTTCTACCTGCAACAGTGCAGACGATTTCCTTCAAAAGAGCATTTTTTTATGAAAACTGCTAACAATGTGTAGACACCATAACGAAAAAATGCAATAAAGAAAATCAATTAAAATTCGTTAATGCCTGAAACTATAAAACGCTCTTCTGCATTTGGGATTCTTTTTGTGACAAAAGAAATCAATTTAAGATTTTTATTAACTTTATCTAATTTACAAATTAGTTTCAGTTTCCAGGTAAAGAGGCAATTCTCAAAATTAAAAACGGTTCGAAATATTTAAGTCCTTTTAATTGCTTTATGACTCTTAATGGCGTAGGATTACCGAAAAAATATTGCAAGTCAACGAAACAATTTAAATTTGTTAATCCCTTAAATTGCAAGTCATTAGAAAATTCTTTGTAATAAATGAAAACAATTTTAAGATTTTTATTAACTCTTTATGAGTGGATTTAGTCGCCCTAAAAAGGGCGTTTTTTTTGTGGTGGAAGTTGAGAGCAGCCGAATTGCAGGATTTATGTCTTCTTCTCGGTCTTCTTGGGCAGGAGAACTGCCTGGATGTTGGG